>NC_057814.1:434152639-434233331 GCF_018294505.1 Triticum aestivum
ATGCCCTATGCGCTAGGCGTCGCCGGTGGAGGAAGCGCGGGAAAGCCCGCGAGGGAGAGCAAGAAGAAAGGGCCAGAGGTAGAAGAAGAGGCCGACAGTGGGCCCCGGGTCCACCTGTCAGCCAGAGAGAGCACTGTGCTCTCGGGTACGACCAGCGTATTTTAGTAATTTAGAATTTATGCTAAATTTACTGTTTCCAACGTAGAAATATCTCGTTTTTCCCCCAACCATGGATTTTTTTCCACGCAACGCCAGTATACCACACTGTAGTTTTACGCGCGTGCACCGAGCCGCCGTGTCTCGCTGCCGCCCACCCCCGCGCTCGTGCTGACCCTTCCCGCTCGCAGCCGCCGTGCCCCGACCCCTCCCTCGCCGCAGAGCCGCCCTGGCCCCCTCCTGGTGCTCTACAGCGCCGCCATCGCAAGCCACCACCGCCACCCCGACAACCTCTGCCCTGGACGGCGCCGCCCGAGCCACACCAGCGCGCCAGCTGCCCCCTGGAGCAGCTCGAGCTTATCCTGAAGCACGTCCGCTAGCGCCCGTCGCCGCCACGTGCCCCCAACTACAGAATGGCGGTTCGCCGGCGATCCTATCCACGGCCGCCGCGGAACCGACCTCGAACGCCTATATAAGGGGACCCCGAGCTCGACCAAGCACTCAGGCAACCTCGTTCTACCCCCTAGTGCCCCCAACACCCAGCAATCGACGTCGAGAAGCTTTCTTCCCCGTCTCCGGCCGGTTCGGCCGCCGCCGCCTTCCGGTACCGTTCGTCGCAACCAGACCCTCCCCCGGCCATCCAACACCACCACCCGTTTCCCCTCGAGCTTGCGGAGCCACCCAACACCTCAAACTCGCTTGAAAACCACCATAACCCGAAACCCCCAAACCACCCGAAGCCTCCTCCGCCGCGGAGCTCACCGCCGGCGACTCCCCCTGTCCCCACCTGCCTAGCGACCACCGGGAGGACCGCCCTGGAACCACGGATCCATCCCTGCCCTCCGGAGCCCGCGAAGAGCCGCCGTTCGCCGGCGTCGATCGCCGGAGTTCCGCCTCCGCTCGGGCAGAGGAAGAGGAGGGAGATGGGACTAGTCAAACCTGACCAGTGGGCCCGCTGGACCCACTGTCAGCGACCCAGCCCCGCCGACGTGTGTTTTAAGTGGAGGCGTATTTCGCAAAATACGTTTCGCTAAACAGAAAGCGTAAGCCCCTTCGAAACGTTTTCTTTTTCTGTTTTATTTTAAAACAGAACTTTGACTGGCTATATCTTTTAAAATAAAACTCCAAATGAGTTGATTCTTTTTCCTACCTCTCTCAAATTTCATCTAGTTTATTTTAAGATTTATTAAAAAAATAGTTGGGACAAATTTTTGTACTGTTTTTGAAATATATGTTATTTGAATATTTTTCAAAATAGGAAATGGAGAGAGAAGAAAACTTTCAAAAAGTGCGCCCCCTTGCATACTCTTGAAGGCAAGCATTCTGAACTCTGGCATAATATTTTTGGGTGTGTTGATACGGTTATACAACACCACCTTGACTTGGAGCATACGTTATTTTTATGTGACGATAAAATCATACACATGAGTGCACAATGGAGATTCTTTGCTGTTAGAAATGGATATGCTGGTGATAGTGATCATCCTCGTGAGCTTTTCATGCATACCGGAAGGAAGCCGGGAAAGTCGTCGTCTTGGATAGACACGAGCTTGTCCCTAGTTCCTCGTCGAGACGAGTGTGTCCGGTATGGCATGATGAGGTATGATGAGCGGTGATTCTGTCTGTTAGTTGAAATATATTTGTTATGCTAATCATACAGGGAATACTTGAACCTCCTGAGTCGGCCATAGATTGAGTCTTGTTCCAGTAAACCCCCATACTTGTTTCGTACTACCACTTGTCCCTACCGCAGGTAGGGTACGGTTCAGTAGGTTGTCAACCCCTTCCTAGCACACACCGTACAGAGAGGCCATGGTGGAAGATACCGGATGCATCCGGTAGGCATGCCACCTGGTCCGGGGGCATGGGTGTTTCCGGTTGGGACCGAGAGGGGGGCACCCCTTAGAGCGCGCGATATAAATTTGATCCCATGCTAAGTCGAGGTTGTAGCCTCCCCACTTAGAGTTTTGCTTGACAGGTGTCATGGGTGATTCCAGACACCGGTAAGTTAAGCTGGTGTGTGCAGGTCAGGCGTGTTTTCAATTAAAAGGCCGTAGGTGGAATTAGTCCCGATGGACTAAATAAATCCTCTACTCGTGGGTATAGAGTATACTCTCTGCAGAGGTTAAATCTATTCGGATAGCCATGTCCATGGGTAAGGACTACAGTCGGAGATGGGTCTAGTGACGGTTTTCGGAGGAGAAACGGCTAGACCAGAACATTAATTATGACCGGTGACATATGAGGATTATGATTATTATTATTGTGGACTAACCATTTACATTATTTGAATTATTGAGTATCCCTGGGACGGTTCTACCTCCTGGACACTCACTGCGGGTATTCTCTTATCAGCCCTTTATGTGGTGTCGCACAGACGCCCGACTGTGGCATGCTTGTTATTTCTTTTATCTATAAGCCCTTTATGTGGTGTCGCATAGACGCCCGACTGTGGCATGCTTGCTATTTCTTTTATCTATAAGCCCTTTATGTGGTGTCGCTCAGACTCCCGACTGAGGCATGATTTATCTTATTATCCTTTCGAGGCGTCGCTTCAGACACTCGATCGGTGCAATCTATGTCTACTCCCGTATTGCATATTCATATTTTACCCGCATGCGTGCATCTTGGATTTCGTATATTTCGTGACAGACGTTATGATCATAGAATATTTCGGAGCATGATTATCCATTGTTATATTATACCCGTGTTCATAATGTTTGCGAGTACAGTCCAAAGTACTCACTGGCTTGTCCCTGGCTATTGTCTTGGCCAGATTTCTCGCATGGAGCGAAGCATTGCGATGACAGCCCCGGAACCTACGCAGTGATGATAGCAGCCTCGCGAAGATAGGAGTTATCCTGGTCAGCTGTTCTTGTGGGAAATGGAGTCCCATAGACGCAGATGAACCACAAACTGCTTCCGCCATCAACCACTAGAAACCAAGTGTTGTACTCATAGGCCACGATGGTCTTGTACTACATATTTTGTACTTTGCTTGGAATTTCTGTATCAAGTTGGTGCCTCATCAGCTAACAGTAATCCTGGGGCTGGTGAGCACAAGGGCCATTTTCTGGAAAATTAATATCCCGAAAAACCGGTCCTAACAGAGGCGCGGCATGATCGCCTTCGTCACCGGCATGACACCATGATCTCCATCATCATGATCTCCATCATCGTGTCTTCATGAAGTTGTCTCGCCAACTATTACTTCTACTACTATGGCGAACGGTTAGCAATAAAGTAAAGTAATTGCATGGCGTTTTTCATTGACACGCAGGTCATACAATAAATTAAGACAACTCCTATGGCTCCTGCCGGTTGTCATACTCATCGACATGCAAGTTGTGATTCCTATTACAAGAACATGATCAGTCTCATACATCACATATATATAATTCATCACATCCTTTTGGCCATATCACATCACATAGCATACCTTGCAAAAACAAGTTAGACGTCCTCTAATCACTACTAGGAAAAGGGCTATAGATGGAATGGCCACTAATGGCGCACCAGACATGTGGTGCGCCATTGCTATATAGCAATGGCGCACCGTGTGCTGGTGCGCCATTAGTGTGAAAGACACTAATGGCGCACCAGACAAACGGTGCGCCATTAGTAACAATTTTTTTTATTTTGCCAGACATACTAATGGCGCACCAGGACATGGTGCGCCATTACTAGTTGTAACTAGTAATGGCGCACCAGCAACATAGTGCGCCACTAAAATATTTTTTTTATTTTTTACTTTTTTGCAAAACTACTAATGGCGCACCGGGTGCAGTGCGCCATTACTAGTTTAAGCTAGTAATGGCGCACTGCTCCCCTTGCGCCATTAGTGTTTTTTCGCAAAACTACTAATGGCGCACCACCAGCAGGTGCGCCATTAGTAACCAGGGTTACTAATGGCGCATTGTGTGGTGGTGCGCCATTAGTAACCTGGGACGAGCTAGATATTTTGGACAGCCACACCTACCCACTCACTTTCCCCACTTCATTCTCTCCTCCCTCCTCCAAGCTTGTCTCGGCTGCCTCCTCCTCCTCACCTCATTTGCACCATAAATTCATCCAAATTACGTGGTTAAAGCCCCTTTTTTTGATAGGTAAGTAAGGGGGAAGCTATCTTTATGTTGTTCTCCCTCCAACAACGTGCACATGCACTTTTTATGTCCTAGCTAGATCTATGTATGTTTGTGGTGTTGCATATGTTTGTGGTGTTGCATATATGTTTGTGTTTGCAGGTACCGGTATTTGAAATGCGATAGTTGCCAATATTTTGCCGGAATGTTGATTCATTTCCGTTTCGGCGAGAATTTTGGCACTATGCATTCTTTTTGGTCCTATTTTTAGGGAAAGTCATGCCAAATTTTTTCTTGGTTCTAAAATATCGTTTTGCTCTACCCCGCAGGTGACCATGGTCCGCACGATGACCGAAGGCATCGTGAATAGGTTTTTGAGCTCTGCGAAGGCCGAGATGCTTGAAAAGAACGAGATGCAGATAAGATGTCCGTGTCGAAGATGCAAGCTGAAGAGCCTTATTGCGGACCCGGATTCCGGGCAGGTGCGGGACCACCTGCTCTTGCGTGGTTTCATGGATGGCTATCGGTGGCAAGGTGATGAAGATGAATATGAAGCCGTCCATGGGGGTCGGGCAAGAAATGAGGATGGGCAGCAAGACAACCACCGCGGCTCGGGCGGGTGAGAAGACGAAGAATCTCCAGGACATGATCACGACGGTGATGCTGTACACAGTCATCATGTAGAAGATGCCGGACATGATGATGAGGAAGATGCGGGAGCAGACGAAGGGCATGATCATGAAGATGAAGATGCCGGCGGAGCAGACGATGATGGACCATCGATGGGCTGGGTGCAGGACCCTCATATTCAAGAGTTGCTTCTCAATCAGACGGATAACGCAAGAGCTGCCGCCCGAGAGAAAGCCAAGCTGGATCAACTGGAGATAGACGCGGTTACTCCATTGTATGAAGGATGCAGGCCCGAGGATACCCGCCTGAAAGTAACGCTCATGGCTCTGGAGATGAAGGTAACGCACAAAATGACCGACGCATGCTTCGACGAGAACATGTCATTCTGGCACGAACGTCTTCCCAAGGGGAACAAGTGCCCGACCAGTTTCGAGGAGGCGAAGAAAATCGTGTGTCCTCTGGATTTACCGCACGTGAAATACCATGTGTGCATGAACAATTGCATCATTTATCGGGACGAGCACACGGAGTCTACCATATGTCCGGTGTGCGGCGTCACTCGATACAAGAAGAGGAAGAAAGCTCCTCGAAAAGTGGTGTGGTACTTTCCGATCACTCCTCGTCTGCAGCGGTATTTCGCGGACCCTAAGGTAGCAAAGCTCCTGCGTTGGCACGCGGATAGGGAGGAGAAGAAGCGAGAAGATGACGCAAATGATCCGGAGATAAATAAAAAGACAAGATGCTGAGTCACCCTAAGGATGGGAGCCAGTGGCAAGCGTTGAACTTCGAACACCCAGAATTTAACGATCCAAGGAACATCGTGCTGGGCGCGAGCACCGATGGAGTCAATCCGTTTGGCAGCCAGAGAAGCACACATAGCACCTGGCCTGTGTTTGTGTGGATGTACAACCTTCCCCCCTGGTTGTGCATGAAGAGGAAGTACATTCACATGAGTATGCTAATTGAAGGGCCGAAACAACCAGGGAACGACATCAATCTGTATCTGGGGCTGCTGGAAGAGGAGCTAGACACGCTGTGGAAAACGCCAGCCAATACGTGGGACGCCGCAGAGAAAGAATATTTCCCTATGAGAGCCGCACTGCTCACGACGGTGCACGACTATCTCGGTTTCGGATATCTCGCGGGGCAGGTGGTCCACGGATTTTCTGGATGTGTCAGGTGCATGGATGACACAATGTATCGCCAGCTAGATAGAGATCCCGGGTCTTCGAAAACCGTGTTCATGGGACATCGAAGGTGGCTTCGCGACGATGACCCGTGGAGGAAACGCAAGGATCTGTTCGATGGTGAAACCGAACCCCGAAGACGCCCGCGTACGAGGAGCGGCGAGGAAATAGATGAGATGTTGAAAAATTGGAAAGATTGCCCACTACCGGGAAAGAAGCAAAAGGCGCCAGAGCGGGAAAGAAGCGAAAGGCGCCAGAGCCACTGCTGAAGGTATGGAAAACGAGGTCTGTTTTCTGGGACTTGCCGTACTGGAAGATCTACCGTGTGCCTCACAGCCTTGATGTCATGCATATCACGAAGAACGTGTGCGAGAGTCTGCTTGGTACCCTGCTCAACATGCCAGAGAGGACCAAAGATGGGCCGAAAGCAAGGGCAGACTTGAAATCAATGGGCATCAGGGAGAAGCTTCACGCTAATGATGATGATGATGATGAGGCGAAGCAGGACACGGAAAGTCGTCGCAAAGGCAAAAAGGCCAAGAAGACCGGAAATGACTTCCCTCCCGCGTGCTTCACTCTAAGTCAGGAGGAGATCGATCAGTTTTTCACCTGCCTCGTAGGAGTAAAACTTCCTTACGGTTACGCGGGGAAGATAAGCAGATACCTAGACTCAGTGAAGCAGAAGTTCAGCGGGATGAAGTCTCACGACTGTCACGTGCTGATGACGCAGATACTTCCAGTTGCAATCCGTGGGATCATGGACGCGCACGTCCGTGAAACGCTATTTGGCCTATGCAACTTTTTCGACGTCATCTCTCGGAAGTCGGTTGGCGTGAGGCAACTCAGAAGGCTACAGGAAGAGATCGTGGTGATACTATGCGAGCTTGAGATGTACTTCCCTCCCGCATTCTTCGATGTTATGGTGCATCTGCTGGTCCATATCGTGGAGGATATCATCCAACTCGGGCCGACGTTCCTGCACAGCATGTTGCCGTTCGAAAGGATGAATGGTGTCATCAAAGGATACGTTCACAACATGTCACGTCCAGAGGGAAGCATAGCCAGGGGCTTTCTGACCGAAGAGTGCATCTCCTAGTGCACGAATTATCTAGGCATCGAGAACCCCGTTGGTCTGCCCGTCAACAGGCACCTCGGCAGGCTCGCTGGATGGGGTCACCGTGAGGGTCGCCGCGAAATGCATGTCGACTTCGATGGTCGACTCGCCGACTTTGAAAGAGCAAACCTAGTTGCGCTACAACACATAGACGTGGTCGATCCTTGGGTGGTAGAGCACAAAACGTTTATTGAGAAGACGTACAATGACCGAGGCCAACAGAGGACAGACGGAGATATAATCAAAGAGCACAACTCATGTTTCACGCGTTGGTTCAAGCAGATGCTTCTGTCGTACCCTTTACATGATGATTCTTCCGCGGAAGAACAACTCATATTCGCCTTGTCACAGGGCGCCGAGCACAACCTGATGACGTATGAGGCGTACGATATCAACGGCTACACATTCTACACCGAGGACAAGGACATGAAGAGCGATGGTTATCAGAACTCCGGGGTAACGATGGAATCCTACACCGGTAACGACAAGGATAGATACTACGGAAGGATCGAGGAGATCTGGGAGCTGAGCTACGCTGGAGAGAAGGTCCCGATGTTCCGTGTCAGATGGGCCAAGAGCGTCATAAAAGAAGACCGGTATTTCACCACCATGGTTATACCCGAAGCCAAATCCAAGACCGCAGGCGCGAACGTCACCGCGAAAAATGAGCCATGGGTACTGGCTTCCCAAGTGGACCAATGCTTCTTCATTACCGACCCATCAAAGCCCAGTCGTGTTGTCGTGAGGAGAGGCAAAAGGAAGATCATCGGAATGGATGGAGTCGCCAATGAGCAAGACTTCGACAAGTACGGCGACCCGAAGATGGAACATGACGACGACGATGAAGTATTAGCATACACCACAAGAAGAAGCAGGACCACCCTACCTAAAGGACGTCCGTTCAAGAGAAGAACTCCATTTACGAAAAATAAGGGCAAGAAGATTGTGAACAGATAGCTAGCTAAGATCGATTGTATTTAAATTGTAGCCTTCATTTCTCGATTGTATTTCATGGGCACTTTTTGAACTCATGAATGTTTTTAAATTTCATGGACACTCGATTGTATTTCTCGATTGTAGCCGACCCCCCGCACCCTCCCCCGCTCCACCAGCCGCCGCCGCCGACCCCCGGCCCGCACCCTCCCCCACTCCACCGTCGCCGACGACCTCCTAGTCTGTGTGCTGCGTGCTGACCAGTCGGGCTAGTGGGCGTGTTCTGATGGAGATAGGGTTAGGTGGGATATAACCTGACTAGTCGGGCTAGTAAGTAAAACCAAATTCTAATGGCGCACCAGGGGGAGGTGCGCCATTAGAGTTGACGTACTTATGGCGCACCAGGGGGAGGTGCGCCATTAGAATAGACATACTTGTTCCCCTCACACTGTCGCCTCCCTCGATCCCTCCCCTCGTTCGCCAGATCCCCCACTCCTCGACCCCAACCGTACGCCGCCGCCCCCTTGCTCCGCCCCCTCCGTCCGCCGCGCCTGCACGCCGTCCGCCGCTGTGCTCTTGCGCTGCCTCAACGCCGCCGCCCCGACCCCCGCGGGACTCCACCCCCGCCGCCCCCGCGCCCCCCGAACGGGATCGGCCGAGCGCGCGCCGCCCGCTCCTCTCCTCTCCTCCTCCCTCCGACGAGCGAGGGCCTCCTCCGGCCCCTGCAGCAGCCGGCGAGCGCGGCCCCGACGCGCCCATCCCGCCTGCCCCTGCCGTCCTCCGCCACCGGCCCCTGCTCTCCTTCGACCGCGGTTCAGACCCCGACCCCGACCCCTCCGGCGACCAGGTACCTCTCCTCCTTCCTCCTTCCTCTGTGCTACTGCTATGAACTAATGGAAGTGTCATGTGAACTCTAGAGCTCTGTCACCATCATTCAACACTCTGCTTGCTTGATGTAGTATTAGCCTAGAAAACAATTGATGGTGTAGTATTAGTTTGTATGCAATTTTTTTAGCAAAATTACTGCCAACTTATACTCTAGTTATTTTCTTGTCATATTCTTTAGTTGTATTGGCAGGGGTCACCGAAATTATTATTTTTCTGTCTTAAAATTAATTTTCATTTATATTATATCCTATAACACTATCAAGTAGCTGAGCACTTAGATCTTCATCTCATATGTTGGAAAATGAACTAGACATTCACAGAGGCCAGTTGGTCTAGAATTATCCAAATTATGTCAGTTTTTAGATGCCAAAGGAAAATTCAGTTATGGCATCTAGAATTATGTCAGTTTTGTTTTGTAACTAGAAGACCAAAGTGTTAGGAATTCTGTCCAAACTGTAGTTTTCAGTATTCTGTCCAAACTGAAAACTGCTAAAAAGACCATGTGTTTTTTGGTCAAAATCTGCATGTAAAACTGAAACAATCAGTCATAAAGAATATCCTCAAGGACCATGTGTTTCTTGGATTTCTGTAATGATGATGGAACATTATAAATCATTGTACTCCAGTGTGTATGAAGGATACAAAAAATTTAGCAACTTCTCTTATTTTATAAAGTTGTTCTTATATGGGTGAAACTTCACTTGTTTTTAGGCTAGTGCAAGGTGTTGCTTTATTGTGATGCCTCTGAATTACTTGTGACATGAGTATTTGGCCTGCCCATCATGTTTTGTCTCCGACCATTGTGTCGTGATGAATTTGCAGGTACCCCGAGAGGCCCTTGAGTTTGCTGGAATGTCGATTAACTTCCGTTCCGGCAAATTCGGGTACTCCATATGTCCTATTTTCAGCAAAGGTCATGCTGAAATTTTCCTATGAGATTTAGCATGACTTTGCTAAAAATAGGACATATGGGGTACTTGCGACTAATGCATGGGCCGGGGTATCTTAGTACTTAGTTAAGTAGGATCGACTGCCCCGCCATTCTTGCTGCATTAAACCATAGGTGGCAATAGAGCCAAGTGATTACGCCCAACATAGAATTCTCCTTAGCATCGATAAACCCTAGATGATAAACCCAACATAGGTGGCAATAGAGCCAAGTGATTAGTGCCAAGTGATTAGCCCCAACCTAGGGTGCCTCGGCATCGATAAACCCTAAATGATGAAAACTTAACTTAGCATTTAGGGTGCCTCGGCGTCGACAAACCCTAAATGATGAAACCTTGGCTTCTATAGGGTGCCTCGGTGTCGATGAGAACCTAAATGATGTACGCTTAGGCTTTTAGGGTGCCTCGGCGTCGACAAACCCTAAATGATAAAAGCTTAGCTTTTAGGATGCCTCGGTGTCGACAAACCCTAAATGATGAGACCATGATCTTGTTCCTTGACAATAACCAACTTTTTGACCAAACTTTTTTCCTATTTAGAGCGAAACATGGCCCACAACGATGAGGCCGGCGGTTCGGGCGGCAAGCAATTCTGGGAGCTATCCCAGGTGATGGAGGAAGAACCTCACCGCTATGAGGACGCCGCGGAAGACACCGATCCTGACTACACAACCCCTAGTGGCGTCGGGGATGACACCACTGATGGTGCCGCCGAGGATGCCACCACTGATGATGGCGGCGCACGCACAGATGGCAGCCAACCGAAGAGGCAACGGAAGGACCGGCGCCCGAACGTGCTCGGCACCGTCAAGGAGGAATTTACTGAAGTGAACTCCGACGGGCATCCAACGGCGCCCAAACATGTAGTCAAGGGGTACTCGGTTCAGCTCGGGTGCATTCTCCGGAGCACCGTCTCGATCAACACCGAGAACCTAAGGCATAAGGACCGAGGGAATTTGCGCTGCCTCCTCTTGACGAAGCTGCACGAACGATACAAGTTCCCCAATGAGTTTGCAAACACACGCCTCTCAGGGAATAAAGTGAACAGTGCCGCCCTCACGAGGATGAGCACGGCCCTGTCTACATGGAGAAGCACGGTGAAGGCAATGATTGAAAAAGGTGATAGTTATGAGAAGATCAAGGCGAAATATCCTTTGATGAGCGAAGATGACTACAAGGAGTTCAAGATCAAGTGCGAGAGCAGCGCAACCTCCGAATCAAGTCAGTGGGGGAAAGAAATGCGGCAGTTGAACTTAGGCGTCCACCAACTCGGTCCCGGCAGTTATAGAGTGGCGGAGCCTATATGGGACAAGGAGGACGCGGAGCGTGCCGAGCAAGGCCTACCGCCCCGCTTCGAGAAATTCCCTGACAAGCAGACCAGGAACTTTGTCAGGGCCCGGTACAAGGAGGACCCGGTAACAAAGGAGCTTACCACGGATCCGAAGACCAAGGCGCTTGAGAAAGTTATGGTAAGGAATACACCGCCGCGTAATTAGCTACATATATGGTTGCATTCTAGTTAATGAAGCCAAATTTCTAAATGGTTCACATTCCTTCCGCAGGAGGCTGAAAGCAGTAGCGCGGGGTCATCTCAGAGCTCCCCTTTTGACACCCCTTTAAATAGGGCATTGAACATAATGAAAAACAAGGATAAGCTCAGTAAGCCGTCGTCAGCTGGTCGTGTGGCCGGCAAAGGCTTGTCCACAAAATGGTTGTCATACTATACCGCTGGTGGGCGAAAGGAGAAAAAGACCATCTCGGAAAGCCAGTCGCGCGAGGTTCAAGAACTCAAGGCACAAGTGGCGCGGATTCCGGAGATTGTCCAAGAGCAAGTGCAACAACAACTGGGAATGACGCTCACCGCCATTGTGCCTACCTTGATTCAGGGGCTGACGACGTGGATTGCGGGCGGCCAACAGGGGCCTCCCCCGGTTCCCAGCTTCACGGCTAGCAACTCGCACAACGCGCAGGCGGCGCCATTGGTGTCTCCGGCGGAGGCGGTATTCGTGTCTCCGGTGCCGGCACGGGCATTGGAGCTTAATGCACCTGGGTGTACGCCGGCCGGCACCTCGCCAGCAAGCGGCCCCTCCGTCAGTTGCACGCGCACGCCCGCCGTTGGCGGTGCCTCGACATTAGCCGAGCTCGACGGCATCACGGTAACTAAGCCTCTCGGCCGATGACTTCATCTCCTTGCCTTTGACTGGGCATCCCTGACGCCCTACATGTTTTCGCAGGGCGCCACCGATGTTCCTTGCACTCTCCTGCACTTCGTGGGCGGCGAGTTGGTCGATGTCGCCAAGGGCAGAATCGTTCAACCGGGCAACCGCGTGTTCCACGGTAATCCGATGCCACCCACCTTCTATAGGGTTGAACTGGTTCGGGTACTGCCAGGCTGCGACGAGTTGTTACCTCCGATTCGACCCGCTGGGGCCGACGAAGATGATGTGATGACCCTCAGCGCCTGTGTAAGCTGGCCCCTGCTTTGGCCGAAGAGCCAGATTCGTTTGGGGGCGGGGGACACCACCCCACAGACAAGACCGCCAGTCGTGCCAGCGCCAAGCCATGGCAAGAACGCCGCAACGCTACCGGACCTGCCGGACATCCCTATGGCACAGGATCCGAACATGCATATGGCACAGGATCCGGACGACGACGTCAACGACGACGGTACATTTACCAACGTCGATAAGTACTTTGCCGAGCATGGGTACGGTGACGATTTCTGCGGGCCTCCTTCTCAAGAACCCAACCCTCAACAAGACGACCGCGATCTAGCTGGTACGGCGGAGAAACCCAATTGCAACAGGCGTCGTCTGGCGTTCAGTTCTCAGGAGACGCCTCCAGCTGCCGCCTTCACCGAGCCTCAGATAGCTGAGGTGCCAAATATTATCAGCCCCAACACGCTCAAGAAGGCGGTCTGTGAGCAGAACTCGACCCCATTACAGCAGATTAAGAAGAAGGGACGAAAACGAAAGACTAACAAGGGCGCCAGTGCGAGCCAACTGGCACCGAGTACGATCCGTGCTCAGGACGGACCACCTTCACCTAAGGATATCTCGAGAAGGGTGCATGTGGCGGGTAGGCCGATGCTACCGACAAATATGCTCAATGCTGCAACCGGTGCTATGCGGAGTCTGCATGACAGTGTTCTTTCTTTGGAGAAGCGGCGTCTCAGAGAGAATGATGTGGCATACCCGGTTTTCGTGGCCAAGGTTCCAGAGGGCAAGGGCTTTGTGGATAGCGCCGTCGGGGGTACGATCGTCCTGCGATTTGATGACATCTTTGCTATGCTTAACCTTCATCCGCTGCACTACACCTTCGTTCGGCTGTTTTCGCTGAGTATGGAGATGCGGATCATTAGAGACAAGACCCCGGACATTGTGATAGTCGACCCCTTCTACATGCGTGGCAAGATCTTGGGCAGCGCTGGGGACCGGCAAGTCGCAAGTTCACACCTCGAAGGCGTCATTCTGGCAAACCCAGATAAGGATAACTTCCTCGTGCCTTACTTTCCCGAGTAAGTCATCTCCTAACCGCCCCGTAACATATGATTTCTTAGATTTCGATCGTTCTTTTTTTTTCTAACATTCCGTGTTCTGTGCAGTGACACACATTGCACACTCATCCTCTTAAGCCCGAAATATTCCATGGCCACGTATCTCGACCCGGACCGTGACTCCAAGATAGACTACACAAATATCAAGAAAGTTCTTGATGATGCTCTCCCCAACTACGCCGCATCTGGAGGCACCTTTAAGAGGCCAGTTCGTAGGTACGGCAGGCACGTGTTCACCCACAATACGACGTTCCCCTGCGTCAAGCAGCCGCCTGGCGGTTAGAAGGATGCCTACTACGCCCTCCATCACATGCGGGCGATCGTGCGAGACCATAATCACCTTCTCCTACCAAATAATCTCAAAGATTGGGCCGCAAGCTTGGGGGCAATCCAGGACGCGGACATCCGACAAGAATTCTTTCGCATCCAGTCGGAGTTTGCAGAAATCATCCATCAAGATGTCCTTCGTACCTCGGGGCAGTTCTACCTCAAATTTCAACCATCCAACAGCGAGATAGACACAACGCTACAAATGCAGGCTGACAACGCCCGCGACTTCATGACCATCACGACAGACGGCGGCTTCATCCACGCTCCGGTCCCATGAGTCGAGTCGAAAGTTGTGATGCTATGTGTAGTTCTGAAACATTCATTAGCTCATGTTGTAATTAAACTGTAGTGAACTTGTATGTCTCTTTGGTTTGGACAGTCGTTCAACTTAGATGTAATCGATGCTATTTGTTAGTAGGACCATGAATCGTGCTATGGATGTCTTGCTTTTCTCTTCCGATCCTTTTGTTGCATACTTATATATTGCTTATGTATTGTCTGTTGTTTGCCTAGTGCATAGAGATGCCGTCGTATGTCGTGTACAAGGGTAAGGTTCCCGGAGTCTACGACGACTGGGAGGAGTGTCGGAGACAGGTTCACCGTTTCAGCAGTAACAGTTACAAAGGGTACACCACTAGGGCGGAGGCGGAATCTAGATACGCGCGCTATCTAGCGGGAGAGAGGAGGGAGCGTTGGAGGAACCGGATGAAGACCAGTTTCATCGCGATGATGCTCATCGTGATGACCGCATCTCTCTTCTATGTGATGGTAGTTTAGATGATCGATATCGACTTGTAATGTGAAGACAAACTCGCTACTCGCGGTCTCGAGACTTGTAATGTTCTATCTTCGTTCGGTCTTTTGAATTCGGAGGCTAATATGATGAATTGTATTCGGAGACTAATCTTCTATTGTATTCGATGAATCTGCTGTTGCTGTGTCCTGCTGCTTATTTTCTGTCCAATAATATATTTTGTAATCTGTGCAAAAATCAGAAAAGAAAAAATAATAATCCCTAATATATATACTAATGGCGCATCACGCCAACGTGCGCCATTAGTATGCCAAAGGATACTAATGGCGCATCCCAGAGCAGTGCGCCATTAGTATGCCAGAGGGTACTAATGGCGCATCACCCAGCAGTGCGCCATTAGTATGCCGAAGGATACTAATGGCGCATCACACTGCAGTGCGCCATTAGTATGGCAAAGCACATGGGTATATATGGCCCCCTGGGAGGCATACTAATGGCGCACCGTGGCCTATACTAATGGTGCACGGCCCGGTGCGCCATTAGAGTACCAGATACTAATGGCGCACCAGTGGTGCGCCATTAGTAAAAATTACTAGTGGCGTGATGCTAGTGGCGCACCAGTAGTGCGCCATTAGTACGCAAAACTAGTGCGCCACTAGTAAGCCTTTTTCTAGTAGTGAATTGTTGTTGCATGTTTTACGTGGCTGCTATGGGTTTCTAGCAAGAATGTTTCTTACCTACGCAAAAGCCACAGCGGTGATATGCCAATTGCTATTTACCCTTCATAAGGACCCTCTTCATCGAATCTGATCCGACTAAAATGGGAGAGACAGACACCCGCTAGCCACCTTATGCATCAAGTGCATGTCAGTCGGTGGAACCTGTCTCACGTAAGAGTACGTGTAAGGTCGGTTCGGGCCGCTTCATCCCACAATGCCGCCGAATCAAGATAAGACTAGTAACGGTAAGCAAATTGAACAAATCATCGCCCACAACTACTTTGTGTTCTACTCATGCATAGAATCTACGCACAGACCTAGCTCTGATACCACTGTAGGGGAACGTAGCAATAATTCAAAATTTTCCTACATGTCACCCAGATCAATCTAGGAGATGCTAGCAACGAGAGAGAGGGAGTGCATCTTCATACCCTTGAAGCTCGCTAAGCGGAAGCGTTACAAGAACGCGGTTGATGGAGTCGTACTCGCGGCGATTCAAATCGCGGAAGATCCGATCTAGCGCCGAACGGACGGCGCCTCCGCGTTCAACACACGTACAGCCCGGGGACGTCTCCTCCTTCTTGATCCAGCAAGGGGAGAGGAGAAGTAGAAGGAGAACTCCAGCAGCATGACGGCATGGTGGCAATGGAGCTCGTGGTTCTCCGGTAGGGCTTCGCCAAGCACTACGGAGGACGAGGAGGAGTTGGAGGAGGAGAGGGCTGCACCAGGCAAGGGGTGTGGCTGCCCTCTCTCTCCCTCACTATATATAGGGGGAAGTGGGGTGGAGGAGGCGCCCTAGGGTTCCCTAGGGGAGGGGCGGCGGCCATAGGGGAAACCCTAGATGGGTTTGGGCGCCCCCACCCCTGGGAAACTTAACCCCAAGCCGGGAGGGGTGGCTGACCTAGGGGAGGCGCCCCCACCTCTCCACATTACATGAGAGGGGTTGGGAGGGGCGCACAGCCCCTTTGTGGGCTGGTGTGCCCCCTCCCCTTGGCCCATAAGGCCCCCCAACGCTTGACGGGGCCTCCGAAACACCTTTCGGTCACGCTGGTCGTCACCCGGTACTCCCAGAACAATTCCGGACTCCAATACCCTTCGTCCAATATATCGATCTTCACCTCTGGACCACTCCGGAGTTCCTCGTGACGTCCGGGATCTCATCCGGGACTCCGAACAACCTTCGGTAACCACATACTATTTCCCATAACAACTCTAGCGTCACTGAACCTTAAGTGTGTAGACCCTACGGGTTCGGGAACCATGCAGACATGACCGAGACGTTCTCCGGCCAATAACCAACAGCGGGATCTGGATACCCATGTTGGCTCCCACATGTTCCATGATGATCTCATCAGATGAACCACGATGTCAGGGATTCAATCAATCCCGTATACAATTCCCTTTGTCTATCGGTATGTTACTTGCCCGAGATTCGATCGTCGGTATCCCTATACCTTGTTCAATCTCGTTACCGGCAAGTCCCTTTACTCGTTCCGTAACGCATGATACCGTGGCTAACTCATTAGTCACATTGAGCTCATTATGATGATGCATTACCGAGTGGGCCCAGAGATACCTCTCCGTCATACGGAGTGACAAATCCCAGTCTCGATTCGTGCCAACCCAACAGACACTTTCGGAGATACTTGTAGTGCACCTTTATAGCCACCCAGTTACGTTGTGACGTTTGGTACACCCAAAGCATTCCTACGGTATCCGGGAGTTGCACAATCTCATGGTCTAAGGAAATGATACTTGACATTAGAAAAGCTCTTAGCAAACGAACTACACGATCTTGTGCTATGCTTAGGATTGGGTCTTGTCCATCACATCATTCTCCTAATGATGTGATCCCGTTATCAACTAGAGGCTTACTAGGGACATGTTGTGGTCTATGTATTCACACATGTATTACGGTTTCCAGTTAATACAATTATAGCATGAACAATAGACAATTATCATGAACAAGGAAATACAATAATAACCATTTTATTATTGCCTCTAGGGCATATTTCCAACAAAGTGCACCCACTGGGTGTAGTCCCCGAGACTACTGTTGGATGTTTGATTCGGCAGTAGTCTTAGAACTTGTTAAATTTATCACTCTATTGTTTTGAAGTATCCAATCTTTTAACCTGTCGACTGATTGTCCTTTGATTACAGAAATCTTGTGAACTTGGTGCTCATTTTGCTGACCTAGAGCAGAAGCAGATTCAGCTCAATCTCGATCTGGAGCTAGCCAAGACGAACTTGCAGAAGGCCAGGGATGAAGCTACTGGTATGAAAAATTTGTCGACTGCTCAGTTGCTGAACCGGGTGTTATTTGCTTTTTCTGAACCGAGTGTTATTTCTTTCAGAAACAATGAACAAAGCTCTGGTGAAGAAGGATCTGGAACTTGCGGCTGCGTAGGAAGCAGCCGACAAGAAAACTACACTAGCTGACCAGAAGCTGGCTTCAGTCGGCAAACTGGAGGAAGAGAATGCCAAGATGAAAACTTCCCTTGATGAAGCCAACAAGGAGGCGACTTGTCTGAAGAAGGACAATAAGAATCTGACCGAAAAGATGGAGGGCATTGCTTGCAAGCGGTACAACCTGGAGAACTATCTGGGAGGGCTTGCCATGAAGCTGTTCATCATGCTTGAAGGTGCTTTCCTTTGTCCGACTGACTTGTTGCTGTCGACTCGATATATAACCATTGACTCATCATTGTATTGTGTGTGCAGAATTTTGCCAGAACTTCGAGGAAGAAACTGGGCGAGTTGAGACAAGCTTGGACCCCATCCTCTCTCTTGTAAAGGATGAAGCTGCCATGAACGTGCTTCGACAGGAATCCCGTGTCGCTGGTGTTGTCGACTACCTTGCCCGACTGAAAGTCGCGATGTCGCTGATCAACACGGCACTCTGGCCAAGGGTGACACTCCAAAATGACCTCGAGTCTCTGATGGCTCGACTTAATGAGATTCCGGGTCGAGTGCAGGAATGGAAGAAGTCTTTTGCTCGGTGCGGTGCTGATGTGGCTCTGTCCCTGGTTTGTGTCCACTGTAAGGAAGCGCGAGAAGAGAAGCTAGCAGTAATCAAGGTCGCCAATACTAAAAGGCACAACTTCCAATCCTTCATGGAAACTTTCATTGCTACTGCCACTCGAATCACTAACGGAATCGACCTGGACGAATTCGTCGAGCCAGCTAGCCCTCCTCCTGCGCAGTGCACAAACTTTACGCCTTGCCTTAAATTTGCCTCGGAATGCCGAGTGATTTTGTAATCGTTAAAACTCCTTCGGGCCTGATGCCCGAGTAATTTTAATCTGTGGTCTGGAACCTTAGGATTTATCTGAACTTGCTTTTTCTCTGAATATGCTTGGGTTTGCTTTCGAGTGGAACTTGTACTTCACTCAGGATAGTCCTTGTACTTGTGGTGCAGCTCTGAGGAGAAGGTCACAGTCGACCTGCACCTCATCGTCCTTGCGGATCGGGATGGGGCGCACATTGTACTTATGGCGCAGCTCTGAGAAGAAGGTCACAGTCGACTTGCACCATGTCGTCCTTGCGGATCGGGATGGAGCACACATTGTACTTATGGCGCAGCTTTGAGGAGAAGGTCACAATCGACCCGCACCTCGTCGTCCTTGCTGATCAGGATGGAGCGTGTGGCCAAGTCCCCGAGCGAGAAGATCAGTTCTCACTCGGAACGTGTCTTATACTTAGGCGAGTACTGGACTATAGCTAAGCCTCCGAGTGAGAGGGTTTCTCACCACTCGGTAGGATTTTTCAAACTTAGGCAAGTGCTGGACTGCAGCTAAGCCTCCGAGTGAGAGGGTTGCTCACCACTCGGTAGGATTTTTCAAACCTAGGCGAGTACTGGACTGCAGCTAAGCCTTCGAGTGAGAGGGTTGCTCACCACTCGATAGGATTTTTCAAACTTAGGCGAGTACTGGACTACAACTAAGCCTCCGAGTGAGAGGGTTGCTCACCACTCGGTAGGATTTTTCAAACTTAGGCGAGTACTGGACTGCATCTAAGCCCCGAGTGAGAGGGTTGCTCACCACTCGGTAGGATTTTTCAAACTTAGGCGAGTACTGGACTGCAGCTAAGCCCCCGAGTGAGAGGGTTGCTCACCACTCGGTAGGATTTTTCAAACTTAGGCGAGTACTGGACTGTAGCTGAGTCCCCGAGTGAGAGGGTTGCTCACCACTCGGTAGGATTTTTCAAGCTTAGGCGAGTACTGGACTGCAGCTAAGCCCCCGAGTGAGAGGGTTGCTCACCACTCGGTAGGATTTTTCAAACTTAGGCGAGTACTGGACTGCAGCTAAGCCCCTGAGTGAGAGGGTTGCTCACTGATGAAGCTATGTACCTAGGGTAGGGTCATAGGCCTGACCTAGACACCCTCCCCTAGGACATCATCCTAAAGTCAGAAGTATTCAAAGGGTAACAGCATCCACTCGACCAGAAGCATTCCACTCGGAAGATTCGATGTCACTCGACCGTAACAGAAACCACTCGACAGACAGAAGACCCAAAGTCACTCTGCACAGCAACGGTCGGGCGTTACTCATAGACTTAATGATCTTTTATGTCAGTTTATTATGGACGTTACCTGTAACGCTCCCTCTTTATGTACATTGAACTCCTTGTAACATGGGCTAGTTGGGGTCCTGGCGCACTCTATATAAGCCACCCCCCTCCAATGGCACAAGGGTCCGCACCCCCTGTAACAGACACGCGCATAATTCAGTCAACCGCCTCCGTGATCCGAGACGTAGGGCTTTTACTTCCTCCGCGAAGGGCCTGAACTCGTAAAACTCGTGTGTACAACTTCACCATAGCTAGGATCTTGCCTCCTAATACCTACCCCCCATTCTACTGTCAGTCTTAGATCCACGACAGTTGGCGCCCACCCTGGGGCAGGTGTCTTAGCGACTTTTTGGTGAAGTTGTGATTTTTCCGACTCCCATCATCATGGTTTACGGCGGTGGATTGGCTAAGCGCCGCGAGATCCATCTCGGCGCGCTCGTCTTCGTCGCCGATGACTCCGCCTGGCTTCAAGAGGCTCCACTCGACGTCGAGGTGCTCCCCGTCCGCGGGGCGACGCACTTTCACGCATGCGTCCACGGCCTCCTTCTCCGACAGTTGTCGACCCAGTATCGGTCGGCTCCCATGGCATCCTCGCTCCCCGCTGTTCACCGGCGCATGCGTTCCGGTCGGTTGCGGCTCCAGCGGTGGGTGAGACACGTGGTGGGCCATCAGTCGGCCACCCCACAAGTCGCGGCAATCGAGCCCGACGAAACTCTCTACGGCATGTTCGACTGGCTCCGTCGAGACCGCATCCGAGTGCGACAGCAGCGATCTCGCGGCGGATGTCTTGATGGTCAACGGACCATGCAGTCCTCCTGGCTTCCCCCGCAACGACGGTGGTGACAGAGGCGGCGATCCGTCGCGCGCTCACGAGGAGTACCGCCCCGAGCCCCTTTGTTCGCAGCAGAGGGAAGAGCTTCGCCGCTGCAATATGGATGCACTTCACACTCCTATCGTTGGAGAAACCCCCGAGGCCCGGGCCTTGGAGGAGGCGCGCCTGGCCAACTTGGCTGAGCGCACTCGACTGGAAAATCTACAACATGCACTCGACGAGCGTGCTCGGCAGCGGATTCTTGAGTCCAGTCGACGACAGCTTTTTCCGCCTCCAACTCAGGTATACAAACTCCAATTCAAAATCTCACAGCTGCAACCTGAATAGCAGAGTCGATTCAGCCTTCCCAGTCGGAAGCTGGCAGAGGTTTGATGCAGATCCGGGCTTTACTCCGGGCAGCAGGAGAGCAGAACACAGCAGTATCTCAGTCGCGGGATAGGATTCATAGTAGATCTGTGATGGCAGACACAGTTCTATCAGCTCACAGCCCAAGATCGGCCCCACGGCGTGAGGGACGTGGGTACCAGCAAGATCAGTACAGAAACCGCGAGCAGTATGATCACCGACTCGACCACGATGACCGTCGTCGAGTGCCACGCCTCCCCCGAGGAGTGGGTCATATGTGCCTTGGCAGCACGTTCACAGACACCCTCACAGTAGCGGGGGAAGAATTCCAGTCGACCCCAGGGAGCCGGGATTTGATGCGAGATCTATTCTCGTTCAAGGTCTGGTTGACAGGAATAGAGCACACAGAGAGGGTGATGACAGAGATCACCCGACTGGTAGCAGAGTGCATGTTTCAGGTCCAGACTGCTTCAGTAGAGCCATCAGGGCTGCAGTGATTCCTCCCAACTTCAGGTTTGCGACTGGAGTCAGCAAGTTCACTGGTGAGTCCAAGCCTGACACTTGGCTTGAGGATTACCGAGTGGCTGTACAGATCGGTGGCGGCAATGATGAAGTGGCCATGAAGCACCTTCCTCTGATGTTGGAAGGCTCGGCCAGAGCATGGTTAACTCAATTGGCACCTGGCAGCATATATAGTTGGGAAGAGCTCGCCCAAGTGTTTGTTAGAACTTTTGAGGGTACTTGCAAACGGCCGGCAGGGTTAACAGAATTGCAGCACTGCGTACAGAAGCCGAATGAAACCCTGAGAGACTATATCCAGAGATGGATCACGTTGCACCATACAGTGGAGAATGTGTTAGATCACCAAGCGGTTTGTGCCTTCAAGGAAGGTGTTAAATATCGAAAGTTGAATCTGAAATTTGGTCGGACAGGGGATATGTCCCTGACTCGGATGATGGAGATTGCCACCAAATACGCTAACGGTGAAGAGGAAGATCGACTCCGGAGTGGCAAGCACAAAACAGTCGCCCAGGAAACCGGAGGAGGGAATTCCAATCGGAAACAGAAGCGCAAGGCCGAGCCAGCTGCTCCTGGTGAGGCTTTAGTTGCGGCTCAAGGAAAGTTCAAGGGGAAACCCAAAGGGCCCTAGAACCCCAAGAAAGTGAAAGATCAAGCCGGAAATGATGTGTTGGATTTACCATGCCACATTCATACCGAGAAAGATGAAGAGGGTAATCTCATTTACCCTAAACACACCACTCGACAGTGTCGACTCCTGATCCAGCAGTTCCGAGAGAAACAACCCAATGAGAAGGAAAAGGAGTCGGACAAGGGTGAGGATAAGGAAGAAGATGATGATGGTTTTCCCAACGTCAATTCCACTCTGATGATTTTTGCTGATGTTGAGAGCAAAAGTCGACTGAAAGTTCATCAACAGAGAAGTGAACATGGTTGCTCCGGCAACACCAAGTTATTTGAAGTGGTCCCAGACTGCCATCACATTCGACCAGTCTGACCATCCAGCACGTATAGCCACCCCTGGGAGGCAAGCGTTGGTGGTCGACCCAGTTGTTGAAGGCACTCGACTGACTAAAGTGCTGATGGATGGTGGTAGTGGCCTGAATATCCTGTATGCTGAAACCTTGAAGGGAA
Source organism: Triticum aestivum (assembly GCF_018294505.1). Classification (NCBI taxonomy): domain Eukaryota; kingdom Viridiplantae; phylum Streptophyta; class Magnoliopsida; order Poales; family Poaceae; genus Triticum; species Triticum aestivum. The sequence continues at coordinate 434,175,338 of NC_057814.1, forward strand.
TGGGCATTCCGATGTCCAAGCTTAGTGAAAGCAATATGAGTTTCCATGGCGTTATACCTGGCAAGAAGGCTGAATCACTCGGCCAGATCGCCCTTGATGTGGTTTTCGGTGATTCCAAGAATTACCGCAAAGAAAAGTTGACATTTGAAGTAGTGGATTTCCAGAGTGCTTATCATGCTATTCTGGGTAGGCCTGCCTATGCACGTTTCATGGCTCGACCATGTTACGTGTACCTCAAATTGAAAATGCCTGGTCCCAGAGGAGTGATCACTATCACTGGCAATCGGCAGAAGGCAGAAGAGTGCTTCCAGAAGGGCTCAAAAATCGCTGATGCACAAATGGCAGCAGTCGAAATGCAAGAATATCGGAAGAATGCAGATCCGAGTGATTTGTTGCGCTCCAAGAAGCCTGCCACTGATTCTGCATTTCAGTCGTCCGGTGAAACCAAGCCGATTCATATTCACCCGACCGATCCTAATGCTGCTCCTACTCATATCTCAACATCACTCGACAGCAAATAGGAAGAAGCGCTCATCCAGTTCCTCCGTGAGAACTGGGACATCTTTGCATGGAAACCTTCTGACATGCCGGGTGTACCCAGGGGACTGGTTGAGCATCGTTTGCGAGTCGACCCGAAAGTAAAACCAGTCAAGGAACATCTTCGACGGTCCGCCGTACAGAAGAGAAAAGCAATTGGTGAGGAAGTGGCTCGGCTCCTGGCAGCTGAGTTCATCCGAGAGATTTACCACTCCGAGTGGCTCGCCAATGTTGTCATGGTCCCCAAGAAGGACGACTCACTTCGCATGTGCATTGACTTCAAGCATATCAACGGGCCTGCCCGAAAGATCATTTTCCTCTCCCCCGCATCGACCAAATCGTCGACTCGACTGCGGGGTGTGAGCGATTGTCTTTTCTGGACGCCTATTCCGGGTATCATCAGATCCGACTGTATGGACCCGATGAGATAAAAACGGCTTTCATCACTCCATTCGGATGCTTCTGTTATGTCACCATGCCATTCGGCCTCAAGAACGCCGGAGCCACATTCATGAGGATGATTCAGAAGTGTCTACTCACTCAAATCAGTCGGAATGTGGAAGCATACATGGATGACATTGTGGTCAAGTCATGTAAGGGTTCCCACCTGCTGGCTGACCTTGCTGAAACCTTTGCCAACCTCAGAAGGTATGATATCAAGCTCAATCCATCAAAGTGCACATTCGGAGTTCCTGGCGGAAAGTTACTCGACTTCCTCGTTTCCGAACGAGGGATCGACGCTAACCCAGAGAAAGTTGGTGCTATACTCCGGATGAATCGCCATGTGCATGTGCATGATGTCCAGAAGCTTACTGGTTGTTTGGCCACCTTGAGTCGGTTCATTTCTCGCCTCGGTGAAAAGGCATTGCCTCTTTACCGACTGACGAAGAAATCTGATAAGTTCGAGTGGACTCCTGAAGCTGATGCGGCGTTTGTAGAACTCAAAGCCCTGCTTTCCACCCAGCCGGTGCTCGCTGCCCCAATTAGCAAAGAACCTTTACTGCTTTATATTGCAGCCACTGGACAAGTTGTTAGTCCAGTACTCACGGTCGAGCGGGAAGAAGAAGGAAAAGCCTATAAAGTTCAGTGCCCAGTGTACTATATTTCTGAAGTTTTGACTCCATCCAAGCAAAGATATCCACATTATCAGAAGCTTGTTTATGGAATTTACATGACCACGAAGAAGGTTGCTCACTTTTTCTCTGATCACTCCATTACAGTCGTCAGCAACGCACCATTGTCAGAGATCCTGAACAACAGAGATGCAACTGGTGGAGTGGCAAAGTGGGCGATTGAACTCCTTCCATTGGATATCAAGTTCGAGGCAAAGAAAGCTATCAAGTCCCAAGCAATAGCAGATTTCCTCGCCGAGTGGATCGAACAGCAACTGCCGACTCAGATTCACTCAGAGCATTGGATCATGTTCTTTGATGGCTCCAAGATGCTGAATGGTTCCGGTGCTGGGGTGGTATTGGTATCCCCCTGAGGTGACAAGCTCAGTTACGTTCTCCAGATTCATTTCGATTCCTCCAATAATGAACCTGAATATGAAGCTCTTCTGTATGGGTTGCGTATGGCCATTTCACTCGGCGTCTGTCGCCTCATGGTCTATGGCGACTCGGATTTTGTGGTTAATCAAGTGATGAAGGAGTAGGACGTCAGAATCCCGGCTATGACTGGCTATTGTAATGCAGTGAGAAAGTTAGAGAAGAAGTTTGAGGGGTTAGAGCTCCATCACATACCCCGACTGAAAAATCAAGCAGTCGATGATTTGGCGAATATAGGTTCCAAGAGGGAGGCCATTCCCAGCAATGTGTTTTTGGAGCATATTCATACACCTTCAGTTCAAGAAGATCCTTTCACTGAAGAGCCCCCACAACCAAAGAGCGCCACTGATCCGACTGAAGTCGAAGTCCCAGTCGTGGTCGACTTGATCATGGAGGTTTTGGTCATCACTCCCGACTGGACAGTACCGTATATCGTGTACATTCTTAGAAAAGAACTCCCAGAGGATGAAGAAGAGGCTCGACAGATCGTCCGTCGATCCAAAGCCTTTACTGTGATAAGAGGACAGTTGTTCAGAGAAAGTGTGTCTGGAGTCTGCCAGAAATGAATAACACCAGAAGAAGGTCGAGTGATCCTCAATGACATCCACTCGGGGACCTGTGGTCACCATGCGTCCTCTCAGACGATTGTGGCCAAAGCATACCGAGCGGGATTTTATTGGCCACGAGCAAATGAGATGGCAAAAGAAATAGTCGACAAATGTGAAGGTTGCCAGTTTTACTCCAACATGTCTCACAAGCCTGCATCAGCCCTGAAGACCATTCCACTCGTCTGGCCCTTTGCTGTTTGGGGATGGGATATGGTTGGACCTCTGAGGACTGGTAGGATCGGCTTCACTCATGTGCTCATGGCAGTCGACAAGTTCACCAAATGGATTGAAGCCAAGCCTATAAAAAATCTTGAAGCCAGTACTGCTGTCAGCTTCATCAGAGAGTTAACATTCAGATATGGTGTTCTGCACAGCATCATCACTGACAATGGGTCGAACTTCGATTCTGATTAGTTCAGAGCCTTCTGCGCTTCCCAAGGCACTTGAGTCGACTATGCTTCAGTCGCCCACCCCTAGTCGAATGGACAAGCTGAAAGAGCAAACGGATTGATTCTCAAAGGACTGAAACCCCGACTGATGCATGATCTCAAGAACGCAGCAGGCTCTTGGGTCGATGAACTTCCATCAGTGCTTTGGGGATTGAGAACAACTCCCAATCGGTCGACTGGCCGAACTCCATTCTTCTTGGTCTATGGAGCTGAGGCTGTACTTCTGAGTGATTTGCTTCACAACGCACCCCGAGTCGAACTTTTCTCAGAAGATGAAGCAGAACAGGCACGACAAGATGCAGTTGATCTCCTGGAAGAGGAAAGAGAGATGGCCCTGATCCGGTCGACCATCTATCAGCAAGACCTGCGTCGATTCCACGCCAGAAACGTGAGGGGTCGAGCATTTCAAGAGGGAGACTTGGTTCTTCGAGTAGATCAGCAGAAACCACACAAGCTTGCTCCTGCTTGGGAAGGCCCCTTCATTGTCACCAGAGTGCTCCACAATGGAGCGTATCACCTTTACAACATCGAGCACAAGAAAGACGAGCCACGTGCTTAGAATGCGGAGCTGCTCCGCCCCTTTTACACTTAAGCATTCAGATTGTTGAGATGTAATAAGAAATACCTTCTAGTTTGATTATCAAAGACACAGTTTTACAGTCTCATAAATGTTTGCTGTTTCTTTTTTCTATGTTTCAAATCCCACGGTGGGTGCCTTAGATGCGAATCTGTTTCGCCTAAGTTTGAAAAAAAATCCCGTCGAGTGAAGAGCTAGCCTCTCACTCGGAGGCTTAGCTGCGAATCCATTTCGCCTAAGTTTAGAAAATCATGTCGAGTGAAGAGAAAGCCTCTCACTCGGAGGCTTAGCTGTGAATCCGTTTCGCCTAAGTTTGAAAATCCTACCGAGTGGTGAGCAACCCTCCCACTCGGGGGCTTAGCTGCAATACAGTACTCGCGTAAGGTTAAAAATCCTACCGAGTGGTGAGCAATCCTCTCACTCGGGGGGTAGCTATAGTCCAGTACTCGCCTAAGTTTAGAAAATCCTATCGAGTGGTGAGCAATCCTCTCACTCGGGGGCTTAGCTGCAGTCCAGTACCCGCCTAAGTTTAAAAAATCCTACCGAGCGGTGAGCAACCCTCACACTCGGGGGCTTAGCTGCAGTCCAGTACTCGCCTAAGTTTGAAAGATCCTACCGAGTGGTGAGCAACTCTCACACTCGGGGGCTTAGCTGCAGTCCAGTACTCGCCTAAGTTTAAAGAATCCAACTGAGTGGTGAGCAACCCTCACACTCGGGGGCTTAGCTGTAGTCCAGCACTCGCCTATGTTTTAAGCACATCCCTATCCGCAAGGACGATGAGGTGCAGGTCGACTCCAACCTTCTCCTCAGAGCTGCGCCACAAGTATAACGTGCGCTCCATCCTATCCGCAAGGATGACGAGGTGCAGATCGACTGTAACCTTCTCCTTAGAGCTGCGCCACAAGTATAACGTGCGCTCCATCCTCATTCGCAAGGATGACGAGGTGCAGGTCGACTGCAACCTTCTCTTCAGAGCTGCGCCACAAATACAACGTGCGCCCTGTCCTGATCCGCAAGGACGACGAGGTGCAGGTCGACTGGGACCTCCTCCTCAGAGTTGCATCTCAAGTTCAAACACTATTCCGAGTGAAGAACAAGTTCCACTCGAAGGCAAACACAAGCATATTCAGAGATAAACCAAGTTCAGATAAATCCTAAAGTTCCGGACCGCGGATTAAAGTACTCGGGCATCAAGCCCGAAGGAGTTTAACGGTTACGAAATCACTTGGCATTCCGAGGCAAATTTAAGGTGAGGCATACAAGTTTCTTCACTCCACAGGAGGAGGGCTAGCAGGCTCGATGAACTCGTCCAGGTCGATTCCGTCAGCAATCCGAGTGGCAGCAGCAATAAAGGTCTCCATGAAAGATTGGAAGTCATGCCTCTTGGTATTGGCAACCTTGATCGCCGCCAGCTTCTCTTCTCGCGCTTCCTTGTAGTGGACATGAACCAAGGACAGAGCCACATCAGCGCCACACCGAGCAGAAGACTTCTTCCATTCTTGCACTCGACCGGGAACCTCATTAAGTCGAGTCATCAGAGACTCGAGGTCATTCTGGAGCGTCGCTCTTGGCCAGAGTGCTGTGTCTATCCGTGACATTGTGACTTTCAGTCGAGCAAGATAGTCGAAAACACCAGCAACGCGAGATTCTAGTCGGAGTATGTTCATGGCAGCTTCGTCCTTCACTGGAGAGTGGATGGGGTCCAAGCTTGTCTCAACTCACCCAGTCTCTTCCTCGAAGTTTTGGCAAAATTCTGCACGCACAATTCAAAGATGAGTCAGTGGTTATATGTCGAGTCGACAGTAACAAGTCAGTCGGGCCGAAGAAAATACCTTCAAGCATGACGAATAGCTTCTTGGCAAGACCTCCCAGATAGTTCTCCAGATCGTCCCTCTTGCGAGCAATGGCTTCCATCTTCTGGGTCAGATTGTTCTTGTCCTTCTTCAGGCGAGTCGCTTCCTTATTGGCTTCATCAAGGGCGGTTTTCAGCTTGGCATTTTCTTCTTCCAGTTTGCCGACTGAAGCTAGCTTTTGTTCAGCGAGTGCAGTTTTCTCATCAGCTATTTTCTGTGCGGCTGCAAGGTCTTGGTCCTTTTTCGCCAGAGCTTGGTTCAGGTTCTCTGAAAGAAATAACGCTCGGTTCAGAAAAAGCAAATAACATCCAATTCAGAGACAAATTAGTCGACAAGTTTTCTCTTACCAGGGGCTTCATCCTTGGCCTTCTGCAGGTTTGTCTTGGCGAGCTCCAGATCGAGGTTGAGCTAAATCTGCTTCTTCTCCAGGTCAGCAAAACGAGCTCCAAGTTCACAAGATTTCGGTTATCAAAAGACAGTCAATCGACAGATGGAAAGATTGGTTACTTCAGAGTAATGGTCTGATAAGTTCAACAAGTTCTAAGACTACTGCCGAATCAAACATCCAACAGTAGTCTCGGGGACTACACCCAGTGGGTGCACTTAGCGTGCCCCCACTGGTCCAGTTTCCACTCGACATGGTCTGTCCAGGATGAGTGTAAAAAAGAGAGGCAAGTTGTTCTCAGACCATAGCCGACTGCCCGCAGTCGACCACGGTCTCGGGGACTACACCCAGTGGCTGCACTGAGCGTGCCCCCACGGGTTCAGGTTCCACTCGACGTGGTCCGTCCAAGTCGAGTGAGAAAATTCCAATTCTAAGACTACAGTCGACTGCCCGCAGTCAACTATAGTCTCGGGGACTACACCCAGTGGGTGCACTCAGCGTGCCCCCACTAGTTCAAAGATCCAATCGACACAACCTAGTCGACTCAAGATACAAATTTGCTCAATGGCAAGTCAAAACACCTAGTGGGTGTATGAATGCAAAACGCAGACAGATGCAAAGATTCTTCAAAGAAAGTTTTCAGGTAGCATATCCTAACAGAACAAGCGACAAGCTAAAGAGTCAGTCGGTGATCAACCAACCTGGACGTTGCTCTGAAGGGCTGAGCTGGCGTCGTAAGCCGCTTGGCTGGCTTCCCAGACCACCTTCATCTGCTCCATCATGATGCCCGCCTGGCGTATAGCTTCCTTGGCAGCACACACTTGGTCCTCTGGGACGTGATGTGCAGTAAAGAGCGAAGATGGATCGGCTGGAGTCTGAGCAGTCGACGCTGAAGGCTGAGCACTCGTCAGTGGTACGGCGAAAGTTACAGAAGTCCGATTGGCATTGCCACCTTCCTGGATTGCCGTTTCGGTCACCGATGTAGACTGAGGTGTCTTTCCAGCTGATGCCTTCCTGTTTCTTCTCCCCTGGGACCTCAGTGGCACATCCTCGTCATCATCTGGAAGATCAATGACATGGGGAGGAGCTGCAAAAAGAGTCAATTGCCAGAAATTCAATCGACCAATAAAACGACCGAGTAAATGAGGACATGATTATGAGAGTCGTACCCGGATTGGAGGTGACTGCGTCTTCTATTTCTTCATCTTCATTCTTGTAAGCGGAAGTCTCGGAGGTAGCAGCACTACAAATTTCAAGATTCAGTCGGTCATGTCTATAACTGTGAGTCGACCAAAACCCAATTCGTACTAAACAAAGAATTCAAGTCCAACTATTACCCAGAAACAGTGGGAATGGTCACTTTGATCTTGGGCAAGGCTTTCTGTGGTTTTGACGGCGCAGCTTTCGATTGCTTCGGTGCCTTCTCAGTCGGTGCTGGAGATGACTGCCCGGTCTGCGCGGTCGCTTTGCCGCGGATGCTTGCCGGGTCATGAGTGTTCTTGGATCGCCTTTCCCTATGGGGAGGTGAGTCGACCTCTTCTTCATCACTCAGGTCATCGCTCTCCTCGTCCTCCTCTCCGTCAGAGTGCCACTCGCTGCTCTCGCCTCCACTCGCCTCCCCCTCTGGATCCTGCTCCTGATCCCCGTTGGGCATCGAGTACATCTCAGTAAGGGACTGAAGGACAACAAGCGAAACAAAAATCAGTCAGTTGGCATTAAGCAGTTACATGATAAATCAAGAAAACACTCGACAGTTCGGAGTTGGACCTTGTCTGTTTCCTACGAGTTGTCAAGTGGAGGGACTCTCCTGGACCCCCTGGGATTATCTTTCTTGCCAGTGATACCCCTCAACCACTTCTCCACCGTATCCTCGTCGACCTCTTCTGGGTGGATCCGGGTGGAATCATCAATGCCCGAATACATCCACGTCGGATGGTCACGAGCTTGAAGTGGTTGAATGCGGCGTCTGAGGAAGACCTCCAACAGATCCATGCCAGTCACGCCATCACGGACGAGCTGGACCACTCGCTCGACCAGCACCTTCACCTCCGCTTTCTCCTCTGAGGTCACTTTCAAGGCGGAAGGCTACTCTACTCGAGCCATGGAAAAGGGGGGAAGTCCAGTCGACTGACCTGGAGTCGGCTGGTCTTTGTAGTAGAACCAGGTCGACTGCCACCCTCGGACTGACTCGGGAAGGATCATGGCTGGGAAAGAGCTTTTACCCCTCATCTGAATCCCAAGACCCCCACACATCTGGATCACTTGCGTCTTTTCATCACTCGGATTGGCCTTCTTGACCGACTGAGAGTGACACGTGAAAATGTGCTTGAAGAGGCCCCAGTGTGGTCGACAACCCAAGAAATTCTCGCACATGGACATGAAGGCAGCAAGGTACACGATGGTGTTGGGGGAAAAGTGGTGGAGTTGTGCTCCAAATAAATTCAAGAAAGCTCGGAAGAAAGGATGAGGAGGCAAAGAAAACCCGCGGTCGACGTGAGTGGCGAGGATAACGCACTCACCCTCCTGTGGCTGCGGCTCGGTCTCGCCCTCCGGGAGCCATGTAGATCCGTGGGGGATCAATCCCCCTTGGCCAGATTGTTGATGTCGTCCTGACGAATCGTCGACCGGATCCAATCGCCCTGGATCCAGCCGCGCGGCAGGCCGAACCTCGACGAAGATCCGCCCCGGCAGGACTTCTTCCCCTTCGCCTTCGCCGTCGCCTTCTTCGCGCTCTCCAAGGCCATCGTCTTCTCCTTCCCCATTGCAGCGGGCGGAGCTCGAGCAGAGCGGCGGCGCCGGGAGCAGAAGTAGACGCGGAGGAGATAACGGTGAAGAAAAGGAAAAATGGGAACGCACTGTGCAAAAACCCCCGTTCGATGCCTTATATGAGGTCGTTTCCGAGTGGCTGACCCGTGGGCCGAGACGATCCTATCAAATCCCGCAACAGTCGCGCGTGCGATACGTGGCGAAAAAGGTGGTGCGGAAATCGAGGCGGCCCTGCCTAATCCAACCCGATTACTGCGGCCTCCTCCGCCCCGTGCGCTTCCCAAAATTCGAATCCCCCGACATCCGCGAGCAGCAGAGCAACCTGTCAAACGAAAGAGTTTTTCCATATCAGCACTCGAAGCATAGCGGTAAAAGTTCACTTGGCAAAACCAAGACTGGATCAAGGCGACTAAAAAAGAAGTTGGAGTCATCGTGTTGACTCATTGGACCAGGCAAGACACTTCCGAAGCGCAAAAACTGAGTCGGAAGTATTCTCAACTCCTTCTCCACTCGAACCCTGAACCATTCGGGGGCTAATGATGAAGCTATGTACCTAGGGTAGAGTCATAGGCCTGACCTAGACACCCTCCCCTAGGACATCATCCTAAACTTAGAAGTATTCAAAGGGTAACAGCATCCACTCGACCAAAAGCATTCCACTCGGAAGATTCGATGTCACTCGACCGTAACAGAAACGACTCGACAGACAGAAGACCCAAAGTCACTCTGCACAGCAACGGTCTGGCATTACTCATAGACTTAATGATCATTTATGTCACTTTATTATGGACGTTACCTGTAATGCTCCCTCTTTATGTACATTGAACTCCTTGTAACGTGGGCTGGCTGGGGTCCTGGCGCACTCTATATAAGCCACCCCCTCCACTGGCACAAGGTTCGCACCCCCTGTAACACACACACGCATAATTCTGTCGACCGCCTCCGGGCTCCGAGACGTAGGGCTTTTACTTCCTCCGCGAAGGGCCTAAACTCGTAAAACTCGTGTGTACAACTTCGCCATAGCTAGGATCTTGCCTCCTAATACCTACCCCCATTCTACTGTCAATCTTAGATCCACGACACTCACCACTCGGTAGGATTTTTTAAACTTAGGCGAAACGGATTCGCAGCTAAGCCCCCGAGTGAGAGGGTTGCTCACCACTCGGTAGGATTTTTTAAACTTAGGCGAAACGGATTCGCAGCTAAGCCTCCGAGTGAGAGGCTTACTCATCACTCGACAGGATTTTCTTTTTTGGAACTTAGGCGAAACGGATTCGCAGCTAAGCTAAGGCACCCACTAGGGGATTTAGGACACATAAAAAAAGAACAACAATCATTTAGGAGACTGTAAAACTATGTATTTGATAATCAAACTAGAAGGTATTTCTTATTACATCTCAACAGTCTGAATGCTTAAGTATAAAAGGGGCGGAGCAACTCCACATTCCAAGTGCGTGGCTCTTCTTTATTGTGCTCGACATTGTAGAGGTGATATGCTCCATTGTGGAGCACTTTGGTGATAATGAAGGGGCCTTCCCAAGCAGGAGCAAGCTTATGTGGTTTCTGCCGATCCACTCGAAGGACCAAGTATCCCTCTTGAAATGCTCGACCCCTCACGTTTCTGGCGTGGAACCGATGCAGGTCTTGCTGATAAATGGTCGACCGGATTAGGGCCATCACTCTTTCCTCTTCTAGGAGATCAACTGCATCTTGCCGAGCCTGTTCTGCTTCATCTTCTGAGAAAAGCTTGACTCGGGGTGCATTGTGAAGCAAGTCACTCGGAAGCACAGCTTCAGCCCCGTAGACTAGGAAGAATGGAGTTCGACCAGTCAACCGGTTAGGAGTCGTCCTCAATCCCCAAAGTATTGATGGAAGTTCATCGACCCAGGCGCCTGCTGCATGCTTGAGGTCACGCATCAATCTGGGTATTAGTCCTTTGAGAATCAATCCGTTTGCTCTTTTAGCTTGTCCATTCGACTAGGGATGGGCGACTGAAGCATAGTCGACCCGAGTGCCCTGGGAAGCGCAAAAGGCTCTGAACTCATCAGAATCGAAGTTCGACCCATTATCTGTGATGATGCTGTGCGGGACACCATATTTGAATGTTAACTCTCCGATGAAGCTGACGGCAGTACTTGCTTCGAGGTTGTTGATAGTCTTGGCTTCAATCCATTTGGTGAACTTGTCGACTGCTACGAGCACATGGGTGAAGCCACTTCTGCCAGTCCTCACAGGTCCAACCATATCTAATCCCCAAACAACAAAGGGCCAGATGAGTGGAATGGTCTTCAGGGCTGATGTAGGCTTGTGAGACATGTTAGAGTAGAACTGGCAACCTTCACATTTGTCGACTATGTCTTTTGCCATTTCATTTGCTCGTGGCCAATAAAATCCCGCTCAGTATGCTTTGGCCACAATGGTCCGAGAGGACGCATGGTGACCACAGGTCCCCGAGTGGATATCGTTGAGGATTACTCGACCTTCTTCCGGTGTTATGCACTTCTGAGCAACTCCGGTAACACTTTCTCTGTAAAGCTGTCCACCCATTATTGTGAAAGCTTTAGATCGATGGACAATCTGACGGGCCTCTTCTTCATCCTCTGGGAGCTCTTTCTTGAGAATATATGCAATGTACGACACTGTCCAATCAGGAATGACGACCAAAACTTCCATAACCAAGTCGACCACGGCTGGGACCTCGACTTCAGTCGGATCAGTAGGGATCTTAGGTTGTGGGGGCTCCTCCGTGAAGGGATCCTCTTGGACAGACGGTGTGTGAAGATGCTCCAAGAACACATTACTGGGAATAGGCTCACGCTTGGACCCTATCTTTGCCAAATCATCAGCTGCTTGATTTTTCAGTCGGGGTACATGATGGAGCTCTAACCCCTCAAACTTCTTCTCTAACTTTCTCACTGCATTACAAATAGCCAGTCATAGCCGGGCTCCTGACATCCCACTCCTTCATCACTTGACTAACCACCAAATCTGAGTCACCGTAGACCATTAGGCGACAGACGCCGAGTGAAATGGCCATATGCAACCCGTACAGAAGTGCTTCATATTCAGCTTCGTTGTTGGAGGAATCAAAATGAATCTGAAGAACATAGATGAGTCTGTCTCCTCGGGGGGATACCAATACCACCCCAGCACAAGAACCATTCAATATCTTGGATCCGTTAAAGAACATGGTCCAATGCTCCGAATGAATCTGAGTCGGTTGTTGCTGCTCGACCCACTCGGCGAGGAAATCTGCTATTGCTTGGGACTTGATAGCTTTCTTTGCCTCAAAGTTGATATCCAATGGAAGAAGCTCAATCGCCCACTTTGCCACTCAACCAGTTGCATCTCTGTTGTTCACTCTCAGTCGACTTTTGCTCTCAACATCAGCAAAAATCACAAGGGTGGAATTGACATTGGGAAAACCATCATCTTCCTCTTTGTCCTCATCCTTGTCTGACTCTTTTTCCTTATCATTAGGTTGTTACTCTCGGAACTGCTGGATCTGAACTCGACACTGTCGAGTGGTATGCTTAGAATAATCAGATTACCCTCTTCATCCTTCTTGGTGTGAATGTGACATGGCAAATCCAACACATCATTTCCGGCTTGATCTTTCACTTTCTTGGGGGTCCAGGGCCCCTTAGGTTTCCCTTTAAATTTTCCTTGAATCACTGCCGCAGTTTCACCAGGCCCTACCGGCTCGGCTTTACGCTTCTGTTTCCAATTGGAATTGCCTCCACCGGTGTCCTGACCGACTGGCTTTCTCTTTCCACTGCGGAGCCGATCCTATTCTTCTCCATTAGCGTACCGAGTGGCTATTTCCATCATCCGAGTCAGAGACATATCTCCCGTCCGACCAAATTTCAGGACCAACTCTCAATACTTAACGCCTTCCTTGAAGGCACAAACTGCTTGATGCTGGGATACATTTTCCACGGTGTGATGCAAAGTGGTCCACCTCTGAATGTAATCTCTCAGAGTCTCATTCGGTTTTTGCACACAATGCTGCAATTCTGTTAACCCTGCTGGCCGCTTGCAAGTACCCTCAAAAGTTCTGACAAACACTCGGGAAAGTTCCTCCCAACTGAATATACTGCATGGTGCTAACTGAGTCAACCATGCCCTGGCCGAACCTTCTAACATCAGAGGAAGATGCTTCATGGCCACTTCATCATTGCCGCCACCAATCTGCACAGCCACTCGGTAATCCTCAAGCCAAGTGTCAGGCTTGGACTCACTAGTAAACTTGCTGACTCTAGTCGCCAACCTGAAGTTGGGAGGAATCACCGCGGCTCTGATGGCTCTGCTGAAACACTCTGGACCTGAAACATGAACTCTGTTGCCAGTCGGGTGATCTCTGTCAAGGCCCTCCCTGTGTACTCTGTTCCTGTCAACTAGACCTTGAACGAGAATAGATCTCACATCAAAGTCTGGTTCTCTTGGGTCGACTGGTATTCTTCGCTCGCCGATGTGAGGGCGTCTGTCATCATATTGCCGAGGCACATATGATCCACTCCTCGGAGGAGGTGTGGGCACTCGGCGATGGTCATCGCGGCCGAGTCGGTGATCATACTGCTCGTGGTTTCTGTACTGATCTTGCCGGTGCCCACGTCCCTCACGTCGCGGGGGCGATCTTGGGCTGTGGGCCGACTGAACTGTATCTGCCATCACATACCTGCTATGAATCCTATTCCGCGACTGAGACACTGCTGTGTTCTGCTCTCCTGCTACCCGGAGTAAGGCCCGGATCTGCATCAAACCTCTTCCAGCCTCCGACTAGGAAGGCTGAATTGACTCTGCTATTCGGGCTGCAGCTGTGAGATTTTGAATCGGAGTGTGGTATACCTGAGGTTGAGGCGGAAAAAGCTGTCGTCGACTGGACTCAGGAATTTGCTCCCGAGCACGCTCGTCGAGCGCATGCTGAAGGTTCTCCAGTCAAGTGCGCTCAGCCAAGTTGGCCAGGCGTGCCTCCTCCAAGGCCCGGGCCTTGGAGGTTTCCCCAACGATGGGCGTGTGGAGCGCATCCATGTTGCGGCGGCGAAGCTCTTCCCTCTGCTGCGAAGAAAGAGGCTCGGGGTGGTACTATTCGTGAGCACGTGACGGATCGCCGCCACCATCACCACCATCGTCGCGGCGGAAGCCAGGTGGACTACATGGTCCGTCAACCATCAAGACTTCAGCCGCGAGGTCACTGCTATCGCACTCGGATGCGGTCTCGACGGAGCCAGTCGAACAGGCCGTAGAGAGTTTCGTCGGGCTCGATTGCCGCGACTTGTGGGGTGGCCGACTGACGAGCCACCGCGTGTTTCACCCATCGCTGAAGCCGCGACCGACCGGATCGCTTGTGTTGGCGGACAGCGGGGAGCGAGGACACCACGGGAGCCGACCGATACTGGGTCGACGGCTGCCAGAGAAGGACGCCGCGAACGCATGCGCGAAAGTGTGTCGCCCAACGGACGGGGAGCATCTCAACGTCGAGGGGAGCTTCCTGAAGCCAGGCGGAGTCATCGGCAACAAAGACGAGCGCGCCGAGACGGATCTCGCGACCCTCAGCCAATCCACCGCTGGAAACCATGATGATGGGAATCGGAAAAATCGCAACCTCACCAAAAAGTCGCTAAGACACCTGCCCCAAGGTGGGCGCCAACTGTCGTGGTTCTAAGACTGACAGTAGAATGGGGGGTAGGTATGAAGAGGCAAGATCCCAGCTATGGTGAAGTTGTACGCACAAGGTTTACGAGTTCAGGCCCTTCACGGTGAAAGTAATAGCCCTACGTCTCGGTGCCCGGAGGCGGTCGACTGGATTATATGTGTGTGGAGTTACAGGGGGTGCAAACCCTTGTCCCTGAGGAGGGGGGTGGCTTATAAAGAGTTCGCCAGACCCCTCCGGCCCTCAGTTACACAGGGTTTAAGGTAAATAAAGATGGGGCGTTTCTGGTAACGCCAGTAATAAAGTGACATAAATGACCATTAAGTCTATGGAGTAAATGCCCGACCGTTGCTATACAAAGTGGCTTTAGGTCTTCTAGTCGTCGAGTGACAATTGCTATGGTCGAGTGACTTCGAGTCTTCCGAGTGGAATGCTTCTGGTCGAGTGGATGATGGTATCCCTTGAGTGCTTCTGGCTTTAGGGTGATGTCCTAGGGGAGGGTGTCTAGGTTAGGCCTATGACCCTAACCTAGGTACATAGCTTCATCAGTAGGAGCCATCGGGTTGTCTTTAATTTATTGTATGACCTGCGTGTCAACAAATAACGCCATGTAATTGCTCAACCGGCAGGAGCCATAGGGTTGTCTTTAATTTATTGTATGACCTGCGTGTCAACAAATAATGTCATGTAATTGCTCTACTTTATTGCTATGCGTTAACAATAGTTGTTCGTTTGCAAGACGACCACATGACAACACGATGATGGAGCATGGTGTCATGCCTGTGACGATGGAGATCATGCCGGTGCTTTGGAGAAGGAGATCAAAAGCAGAAGATGATGATGGCCATATCATGTCACATATTTGATTGCATGTGATGTTTATCTTTTATGCATCTTATTTTTCGTAGGGCGATGGTAACATTGTAAGATGATCCCTTCACTTAATTTCAATATAAATGTTTTCTTCCTAAGTATGCACCATTGCGAAAGTTCATCATTTTGAAGCACCATGTGATGATCGGGTGTGATAGACTCTACGTTCGCATACAACGGGTGTAAGCCAGTTTTACACATGCAGAATACTTTGGTTAAACTTGGCGATCCTAGCATGTACATACATGGCCTCGGAACACAGGAGACCAAAACGTCGAACATGAGTCATATAGTAGATATGATCAACATGGAGATGTTTACCATTGATGACTACCCCATCTCACGTGATGATCGGACATGGGTTGGTTGATATGGATCATGTAAACACTTAGACAATTTGAGGGATGTTGATTTAAGTCGGAGTTCATTAGTAATTTGATTAGCTGAACCAATTATCGTGAACATAGTCTTAATGTCTTTGCAAATTAACGTTGTAGATCAGTAGCTCGCACTATAGCTCCCTATTTTAATACGTTCCTAGAGAAAGACTGAGTTGAAAGATGTTGTAAGCAATTATGCGGACTAGGTCCGTAGTGTGAGGATTGTCCTCACTGCTGCACAGAAGGCTTATGTCCTTGATGCACTGCTCGGTGCGCCAACCCCTCTAGCATCGTCTGTGGATGTTGTGAACGTATGGCGGATACATTCTAATGACTACTCCATAGTTCAGTACACCATCCTTTACGGCTTAGAAATCAAGGCCCCAAAGACATTTTGAACATCACGGGGCATATGAGATATTCCAAGAGCTGAAATTGGCATTTCAGGCTCATGCCCGTGTTGAGAGGTGTAAGACCTCTGACAAGTTCTTCGCCTGCAAGATGGAGGAAAATAGCTCAGTTAATGAGCATGTGCTCAGAGTGTCTGGGTGCAACAATCGCTTGAATCAAGTGGGAGTTAATCTTCTAGATAAAACAACGGTTGACAAAGTTTTCCAGTCACTGCCACCAAGCCATAAGGCTTTTGTGATGAACTATAATATGCAAGGGACGGAGAAAACGATCCTCGAGCTATTCACGATGCTTAAGGCCGCGGAGGTAGAAATCAAGAAAGAGCATCAAGTGTTGATGGTTAAAAAGACCACCTGTTTCAAGAAGAAAGGCAAGGGAAAGATCTGGGAGTTCATGAAGAATGGCAAGCAAGTTGCCTCTCCCGTGAAGAAACCGAAGGCTAGACCCAAACCAGAGACTGAGTGTTTCAACTACAAGGGGAATGGTCACTGGAAGCGGAACTGCCCCAAGTACATGGCAGATAAGAAGGATGGCAACATCAACATAGGTATATTTGATATACATGTTATTGATGTGTACCTCACTTGTGCTCATAGTAGTGTCTGGGTATTTGATACCAATTCAGTTTCTAATATTAGTAACTCGAAGCAGGAGCTGCGGAGTAACGGAGACTAGTTGAGGGCGAGGTGAGGATGAGTGTTGGATGTGTCTCCAAGGTTGATATGATCACCATCGGCACGCTCATAATACCTTTGGGATTAGTATTAAACCTAAATAATGGATATTTGGTGCCTGTGTGAGCATAAAACATTATGTCTGGATATTGTTTATTGCAAGATGGCTATTCATTTAAGTTAGAGAACAATGGTTATTCTGTTTATGTGAGTAATATCTTTTATGGTCATGCACCCCTTGTGATTGATTTATTCTTGTTGAATCTCGATCGTAGTGATACACATATTCATAATATTGATGCCAAAAGATGCAAAGTTAATGATGATAGTACCACATATTTGTGGCACTGCCGCTTAGGTCATATTGGTGTAAAGCGCATGAAGAAGCTCCATGCTGATGGACTTTTGGAATCTCTTGATTATGAATCACTTGAGACATGTGAACCATCCCTTATGGGCAAGATGACTAAAACTCGGCTCTCTGGAACAACGTAGCGGGCTAGTGACTTGTTGTAAATAATACATACCAATGTATGCGGTCCGATGAGTGTTGAAGCACGCGGTGGATATCATTATTTTCTTACGTTCACAGATGATTTGAGTAGATATGGGTATATTTACTTAATGAAACACAAGTCTGAAACATTTGAAAAGTTCAAGGAATTTTAGACTGAAGTGGAGAATCATTGTAAGAAGAAAATTAAGTTCCGATGATCTGATCATGGAGGTGAATATTTGAGTTACGAGTTTGGTATGCATTTAAGACAATGTGGAATTGTTTCACAGCTCACGCCACCTGGAACACCACATTGTAATGGTGTGTCCGAACGTCATAACCGTACTTTATAGGATATGGTGTGTTCTATGATGTCTCTTACCGATTTTCCACTATCGTTTTGGGGTTATGCATGAGAGACAGTCGCATTCACGTTAAATAGGGCACCGTCAAAATCTGTTGAGACGACACCGTATGAATTATGGTTTGTCAAGAAACCTAAGTTGTCGTTTCTTAAAGTATGGGGATGCGACGTTTATATCAAGAGGCTTCAGCCTGACAAGCTCGAACCCAAAGTGGAGAAATGCAACTTCATAGGATACCCTAAAGAGACCATTGGGTATACCTTCTATCACAGATTCGAGGGCAAGATTTTTGTTGCTAAAATGGGGTCCTTTCTAGAGTAGGAGTTTCTCTCGAAAGATGTGAGTGGGAGGAAAGTAGAATTTGATGAGGTAATTGTACCTTCTCTCAAACTGGAGGGTAGCACATCACAGAAAGCAGTTACCGTGATGTCTACACCAGCTAAAGAGGAAGCTAATGATGATGATCATTAAACTTTGGATCAACTAAACTTTGTAGGTCGACCAGGACACGTTCTGCGCTAGAGTGGTACAGTAATCCCATCCTGGAAGTCATGTCGTTAGACAACGGTGAACCTATGAACTATGAAGAAGCAATGATGAGCCCGGATTCCGACAAATGGCTTGTGGGCATGAAATCCGAGACAGGATCCATGTATGAGAACAAAGTATGGACTTTGGTGGACTTGCCCGATGATCGGCAAGCCATTGAGAATAAATGGATCATTAAAAAGAAGACAAGCGCTGATGGTAATGTCACCATCTATAAAGATCGACTTGTCGCAAAAGGTTGTCGACAAATTCAAGGAGTTGACTATGATGAGACTTTCTCACCCTTAGCGATGCTTAAGTCTGTTAGAATTATGTTAGCAATTGCTGCATTTTTCAATTATGAAATCTAGCAGATGGATGTGAAAGCCGATTTCCTTAAGGAAGAGATGTATATGATGCAACCTGAAGGTTTTGTGGATCCTAAGGATGGTAAAATGGTATGCAAGCTCCAGCGATTCATCTATGGACTGGTGCAAGCATCTCGGAGTTGGAATACACGCTTTGATGAGGTGATAAAAGCTTTTGGGTTTATACAAAGTTTATGAAGAAACTTGTATTTACAAGAAAGTGAGTGGGAGCTCTATAGCATTTCTGATGGTATATGTGGATGACATATTGTTGATTGGAAATGATGTAGAATTTCTGGAAAGCTTACAGGGTTGTTTGGAAGGAGTTTTTCAAAGGAAGGCCTGGGTAAAGTTGCTTGCATATTGGGCATGAAGATATATATATATATATATATATATATATATATATATATATATATATATAGATTAAGACACCTGATAAGACTTTCACAGAGCAAATACCTTGACAAGATTTTGAAGGAGATAAAAATGAACCAGTCAAAGAAGGAGTTCTTTCCTTTATTGTAAGGTGTGAAGTTGAGTAAGACTCAAAGCTCGACCGCGACAGAAGAAAGAGACATGATGAAAGTCATCCCCTATGCTTCAGTCATAGAATCTATAATGTATGCCATGCTGTGTACCAGACCTAATATGTGCCTTGCCTGGAGTCTGGCAAGGGGGTACAAAGTGATCCAAGAGTGGATCACTAGACAACAGTCAAAATTATCCTTAGGTGCCTAAATAGGACTAAGGGAATTTTTCTCGGTTATGGAGGTGATAAAGAGTTCGTCGTAAAGGGTTACGTCAATGCAAGCTTTAACACCGATCCGGATGACTCTGAGTCACAAACCGGATACGTATAGTGGAGCAGTCATTTGGAATAGCTCCAAGTGGAGCGTGGTAGCAGCATCTATAGTATGATATAGAGATTTCCAAAGTACACAAGATCTGGATGTTGCAGACCCGATGACTAAAACCTCTCTCACAAGCAAAGCATGATCAAACCCCAGAACTCATTGGGTGTCAATCACATGGCGATGTGAGCTAGATTATTGACTCTAGTGCAAGTAGGAGACTGTTGGAAATATGCCCTAGAGGCAATAATAAATTGTTTATTATTATATTTCCCATGATAAATGTTTATTATTCATGCTAAAATTATATTGACAGGAAACTTAAATACATGTGTGAATACATAAACTACACCGTGTCCCTAGTAAGCCTCTACTAGACTAGCTCGTTGATCAAAGATGGTTAGGGTTTCCTAACCATAGACATGAGTTGTCATTTGATAATGGGATCACATCATTAGGAAAATGATGTGATGGACAAGACCCAATCGTAAGCTTCGCATTAGATCATTTAGTTATTTGCTACAACTTTCTTCATGTCAAGTATCTGTTCCTTCGACCATGAGATCATGCAACTCCCGGGTTCCGGAGGAGTACCTTGTGTGCAATAAAATGTCACTTCGTAATTGGGTGATCATGAAGATGCTCTAGAGGTATCTCCGAAGGTGTCTGTTGGGTTGGCATGGATCGAGACTGGGATTTGTCACTCCGTGTGATGGAGAGATATCTGTCGGCCCTCTCGGTAATACAACATCGTAAAGAGCTTGCAAGCAATGTGACTAATGAGTTAGTCACGGGATCTTGTATTACGGAATGAGTAAAGAGACTTGCCGGTAACGAGATTGAACTAGGTATGGAGATACCGACTATTGAATCTCAGGCAAGTAACATATCGTCGGACAAAGGGAATTGCATACGGGATTGACCCAATACTTGACATCATGGTTCAACCAATAAAGATCTTCATGGAATATGTAGGAACCAATATGGGCATCCAGGTCCCGCTATTGGTTATTGACCGGAGAGGTGTCTCGGTCATGTCTGCATGATTCTCGAACCCGTAGGGTCCGCATGCTTAACGTTCAATGACACTAGAGTAGTATTGGGATATGTGCATTCATAACCGAATGTTGTTCAGAGTCCAGATGAGATCCCGGACATCCTGAGGAGCTCCAGAATGGTCCGGAGGTGAAGATTCATATATAGGAAGTCATGTTTTGGTCGCCAGAAAGGTTTCGGGCATTATCTGTATTGTAACGGGAGTGCCGAAAGGGGTTCGGGGGCCACCTGCCCCAAGGCCCTCATGGGCGGTAGTGGGGCGCCCTAGCCTACATGGGCCAGGGGCACCAGCCCTAAGGGGCCCATGCGCCTAGAACAAGGAAAGGGGGAAGGGTCCTAAGGGGGAAGGCACCCCGCCTAGGTGCCTTGGGGAGGGAGGATTACTCCCTAGGCCAGCGCCCCCTCCCTTGGAGGAGGGGCCAAGGCTGCGCCCTAGGCCTCCCCCTTGCCTACTATAAATAGTGGGGCAGAGGGAGGGGCTACACACACCAAATCCCACGCCCAGGCAGCAGCCCTACCTCTCCCAAAACTCTGTTTTCTCCTCAGATTGGTTCCGGCAGCGTTTGGCGAAGCCCTGCCGGGATTGCACCACCACCATCTCCACCATGCTGTCCTGCTAGTTGACATCCCATCTACTTCTCCTCTCTTACTTGCTGGATCAAGAAGGAGGAGACATCATTGAGCTGCACGTGTGCTGAACGCGGAGGTGCCGTCCGTTCGGCACTAGACCGGATTGGATCGTTATTGGATCGCGAAGAGTATGACTACATCAACCTCGTTATATATGCTTCCGCTTTCGGTCTACAAGGGTACATACACACACTCCCCTCTCATAGCTATGCATCTCCTAGATTAGATCTTGGGTGTTTCATAACATTTTTTATTTTCCATGCAACATTCCCCATCACTCCCAGGAGCCCGGCAAGCCCTCTGGCTCGCCTCGGCGTGCCCCCTAGCGCCATCCTGATAATCCCCAAGTGTAGGGAATCATCGTAGGAATTCCCAATGGTGGAAGTGATAAGTATAGAGTGTCGAACCCACAAGGAGCTAAAGATAAGATCGATATCGGAGAGCTAAAACATAAAAGTAGGTGCTGTTATCATAAAGTTAGAATATATTACTAAATATTATAAAAAGCGAGTGTGGAATAATGATTGGCCGGTGTGCGGAATTATCCTAGGCAATCGTTAACAAGACCGGTAATCACTATTGCAATTTCAAATGAGGGAGAGGCATAAGCTAACATACTTTCTCTTCTTGGATCATATGCACTTATGATTGGAACTCTAGCAAGCATCCGCAACTACTAAAGATCATTAGCGTAAAACCCAACCATAGCATTAAAGCATCAAGTCCCCTTTATCCCATACGCAACAACCCCCTTACTCGGGTTTATGCTTCTGTCACTCAAGCAACCCACTATAAGAGAATCATGAATGTATTGCAACACCCTACAGCGGGAATCCCTCACGCTTGCGCGACACAGAGGGCACAATAGGACAGCACCAAAATAAAACATACAACTCATACCTATCTAGATCATCAATCAACCCAAAGACAAAGGATATCTACTCAAAACATCATAGGTTGGCAACACATCATTGGATCATAATATGTGGCATAAAGCACCATGTTCAAGTAGGGATTACAGCAGGGTGCGGGAGAGTGGACCGCGTAAAATAGATGAGGATGGTGATGATGATGGTGATGTTGATGAAGACGATCACCGCGGTGATGATTCCCCTCCCGGTGGCACTCCGGCGCCACCGAGAGAGAGGAGGAGAGGTTCTCCCCCTTGTGCTTCCTCCTCCATGGCCTCCCCCTGGATGGGGAGAGGTTCTCCCTCTGGATCTTGGCCTTCATGGCGATGATGGCCCCTCCGGGATCCTCCTCCATGGCCTCTGGTGATGATGGCCCCCTCCGGGAGGGTGCCAGAGAGGGCCTAGATTGATTTCTCGTGGCTACAGAGGCTTGCGGCGGCGGAACTTCCGATCTTGGTTATTTTCTGAAGGTTTCTATATTTATAGGAGAGGATGGCGTCGAGAAAAAGTCAGGGGGGTCCCTGAGGCGACCACGAGATAGGGAGGCGTGCCCCCCACCCTCGCGGGGCCCACGTGACTCCCCTCCGGTAGATTTTTGTTCCAGTATTTTTTATATTTTCCAGAAAAATTCTCCCTTGATTTTCATCGCACTCCGAGAACTTTTATTTCTGCACAAAAACAACACCACGGTAGTTCTGCTGAAAACAGCGTCAGTCTGGGTTAGTTCTAATCAAATCATACCAAATTCATATAAAACTATTGTAAACATGGCATTAATACTTCATAAATTATAGATACGTTGGAGACGTATCACATCCCCATCATGCTCCCAAACGCCGCCTCTGCTCTTTGCCGGGACCGCCGCGTTAGGCTTCGCTGGCAGCTGAATGCTGGCCATAGCTGATGTGGCCTGGCCAGGGCCACCCCCAGGGTCACTGCTTGGTGGGCCCTAGGGGCCCGGCTGACCGTTGACCCCGGTCAACAGGCTGACTGGGCAGTGCCACTCACTGCTAGTGGCCCCCACCTAATTTGCTAATTAAATTTGTCAATTTAATTTAATCAAACTAATTACCCACTCACATGTGGGCCCTAGCTAGTTAATTAACTAAATTAATTAAATTAAAACATGTTAGTTAGCTGGGTCACTAATAGTGGGGTCCCACACGTCAGGTTGACCAGACAATTAACGGTGTTGACTGCTGACGTCATGATGATGTCATGCTGATGCAATTGTTTCATTCTGATTTAATAATAAATTAAAAAAATGTTTAACATTTTGAAAATTAATATAAAATAATCTATAAGTCAGATGAAAATAATTTATATATGAAAGTTGCTCAGAAAAATACAACGAATCCGAATATGCAATCCGTTCATCTGTCACATGCCTCTAGCATGATGAACATGGAACCTTTCCCCCTCTTTCGTTTGTTCGAAAAATGCCTAACACCGGGAAAGTATTCCTGGATGTTTTCCCTCTTCGTCTGTATCGTGTAGTACTGCGTTAGATCACCCCTAGCACTGCATTTGGTCATGTCATGCATAGTGATGCATCTGTTTACATTATATTTATTGTTTCTTCACCCTCTTCTCTCCAGTAGAGACCGAGACTGACGCTGCTACCGACTATGACTACACCCGTGACGCGCAGCCACTCTTAGCAGAGCTTCCAGGCAAGCAAACCCCCCTTGATCATTCCTATATCGCCCATTCCTTTATCTCTCATGCTTGCATTAGATTTTGCTATTGTTGTTAGTTAGCCCCTGTCTAATGCATATCCAGCTTTTGTAACTTGCTTTTGTAACTTACCTTTTTATCCTATATGCTTAGTATATGTTGGTTAGTGATCCACCAGTGACCCCTCACCTTGTCCCAGTTGCCCCCGCTTTATGATCGATGACTCGATCAACGTGATCGACGTCCAGGGCCCGACACAGTACATCACACCCCCTTAGTTGTACGACACTTCAGGGTTACTATCGAGTGCCAAGAGTGATACCTCGTATAGCACTTCTGGTGAGATCTCTGTAGTGTAGTTAATCGGTTGTGGTCTACGAAGGGTGATTCCTCCTTCACCACTATCCGATATCAACTTTGTCATGCAACTCATCAAGAGTGAACCATCGAGGGTGATTCCTCCTTAGTTCACCTTGACAGTTACATCAAGTGGAACCCATCGAAGGTGATTCCTCAGATTCCACTTTGGTGTTATGGACACACGATTACTTTCACTTTACTATAGAACCATGATGACATCGGGTCGGCCCCGAGGGGTACCCGCGAGTGATGTGAAGTCGGGTTGACCTTGAGGGTACTGCTACCTCTTGAGCACTGCGTTGGTTTTCCCTTGAAGAGGAAAGCGTGATGCAGTAAAGTAGCGTAAGTATTTCCCTCAGTTTTTTAGAACCAAGGTATCAATCCAGTAGGAGACCACGCTCGAGTCCCACGCACCTACAAAAACAAATAAGAACCTCGCAACCAACGCGATAAAGGGGTTGTCAATCCCTTCACGGTCACTTACGAGAGTGAGATCTGATAGATATGATAAGATAATATTTTTGGTATTTTTATGATAAAGAGAAATAAAGATGCAAAGTAAAATAAACGGCAATAGAAATAGCTAAGTGTTGGAAGATTAATATGATGGAGAATAGACCCGGGGGCCATAGATTTCACTAGTGGCCTCTCTCAAGAGCGTAATTATTATGGTGGGTAAGCGAATTACTGTCAAGCAATTCGTAGAATTGAGCATAGTTATGAGAATATCTAGGTATGATCATGTATATAGGCATCATGTCCGCAACAAGTAGACCGAAACGATTTTGCATCTACTACTATTACTCCACACATCGACCGTTATCCAGCATGCATCTAGAGTATTAAGTTCATAAGAACAGAGTAATGCTTTAAGAAAGATGACATGATGTAGAGGGATAAACTCATGCAATATGACATAAACCCCATCTTTTTATCCTCGATGGCAACAATACAATACGTGCCTTGCTGCCCCTGCTGTCACTGGGAAAGGACACCGCAAGATTGAACCCAAAGCTAAGCACTTCTCGCATTGCAAGAAAGATCAATCTAGTAGGCCAAACCAAACTGATAATTCAAAGAGACTTGCAAAGATAACCAATCATACATAAAAGAATTCAGAGGAGATTCAAATATTGTTCATAGATAAACCTGATCATAAACCCACAATTCATCGGTCTCGACAAACACACCGCAAAAGAAGAGTTACATCAAATAGATCTCCAAGAGAATCGAGGAGAACTTTGTATTGAGATCCAAAGAGAGAGAAGAAGCCATCTTGCTAATAACTATGGACCCGAAGCTCTGAGGTAAGCTACTCACACATCATCAGAGAGGCTATGGTGTTGATGTAGAAGCCCTCCGTGATCAATGCCCCCTCCGGCGCAGCGCCGGAAAAGGCCCCAAGATGGGATCTCACGGGTACAGAAGGTTGCGGCGGTGGAAATAGGGTTTTGGCTCCGTATATGATGGTTTGGGGGTACGTAGGTATATATAGGAGGAAGAAGTAGGTCGGTGGAGCCACGAGGGGCCCACGAGGGTGGAGGGCGCGCCCTGGGGGGGTTAGGCGCGCCCCCTACCTCATGGCTTCCTTGTCTGTTGCTTGACGTCCGCTTCAAGTCCGCTGGATCACGTTTGTTTCGAAAATCATGTTCCCGAAGGTTTCATTCCGTTTGGACTTCGTTTGATATTCCTTTTCTGCGAAACACTCAAATAGGCAAAAAAATAGCAATTTGGGCTGGGCCTCCGGTTAATAGGTTAGTCCCAAAAATAATATAAAAGTGTATAATAAAGCCCATTAAACATCCAAAACAGAATATAATATAGCATGGAACAATAAATAATTATAGATACATTGGAGACGTATCAAGCATCCCCAAGCTTAATTCCTGCTCGTCCTCGAGTAGGTAAATGATAAAAATAGAATTTTTGATGTGGAATGCTACTTAGAATAATTTTCAATGTAAGCCTCTTAATTGTGGTATGAATATTCAGATCTGAAAGATTCAAGATAAAAGTTTAATATTGACATAAAAGTAATAATAATTCAAGCATACTAACTAAGCAATTATGTCTTCTCAAAATAACATGGCCAAAGAAAGTTCATCCGTACAAAATCATATAGTTTGCTCATGCTCCATTTTTGTCACACAAGAATGCTCTCATCATGCACAACCCCGATGACAAGCCAATCAATTGTTTCATACTTTAGTAATCTCAAACTTTTTTCAATTTTCACTCAATACATGAGCGTGAGCCATGGATAAAGCACTATGGGTGGAATAGAATATAATGATGGCGGTTATGTGGACAAGACAAAAAAGGAGAAAGTCTCACATCAACGCGGCTAATCAACGGGCTATGGAGATGCCCATCAATTGATGTTAATGTGAGGAGTGGGGATTGCCATGCAACGGATGCACTAGAGCTATAAATGTATGAAAGCTCAACAAAAAAACTAAGTGGGTGTGCATCCAACTTGCTTGCTCACGAAGACCTAGGGCATTTGAGGAAGCCCATTGTTGGAATATACAAGCCAAGTTCTATAATGAAAAATTCCCACTAGTATATGAAAGTGACAAAACAAGAGACTATCTATCATAAGGATCATGGTGCTACTTTGAAGCACAAGTATGGAAAAATATAGTAGCATTGCCCCTTTTTATTTTATTTTCTTTCTTTTGGGCCTCTTTTTTGGGGGGACAATGCTCTATGAATGATGGTCATCACACTTCTATTTATTTACAACTCAATGATTACAACTCGATACTAGAACAAAGTATGACTCACTATGAATGCCTCCGGCGGTGTATCGGGAAGGGCAATGAATCAAGAGTGACATGTATGAAATAATATGCATGGTGGCTTTGCCACAAATATGATGTTAACTACATGATCATGCAAGGCAATATGACAATGATGAACGTGTCATGATAAACAGAACGGTGGAAAGTTGCATGGCAATATATCTCGGAATGGCTATGGAAATGCCATAATAGGTAGGTATGGTGGCTGTTTTGAGGAAGATATATGGAGGCTTATGTGTGATAGAGCGCATCTTATCACGGGGTTTGGATGCACCGGCGAAGTTTGCACAAACTCTCAAGGTGAGAAAGGGCAATGCACGGTACCGAAGAGGCTAGCAATGATGGAAGGGTAAGAGTGCGTATAATCCATGGACTCAACATTAGTCATAAAGAACTCACATACTTATTGCAAAAATCTACAAGTCATCAAAAACCAAGCACTACGCGCATGCTCCTAGGGGGATAGATTGGTAGGAAAAGACCATCACTCGTCCCCGACCGCCACTCATAAGGAGGACAATCAAAGAACACCTCATGTTTCAAATTTGTTACACAACGTTTACCATACGTGCATGCTACGGGATTTGCAAACTTCAACACAATTATTTCTCAAATTCACAACTACTCAACTAGAACAACTTTAATATCACAACCTCCATATCTCAAAACAATCATCAAGCATCAAACTTCTCTTAGTATTCAACACACTCCTAAGAAAGTTTTTACTAATCTTGAATACCTAGCATTTAGGACTAATTTCACAATTAAAGAAAATTACCATGCTGTTTTGTAGGACTCTCAAAATAATATAAGTGAAGAATGAGAGAACAATAATTTCTATAAAACAAATCCACCACCGTGCTCTAAAAGATATAAGTGAAGCACTAGAGCAAAAACTATATAGCTCAAAAGATATAAGTGAAGCACATAGAGTATTCTAATAAATTCCGAATCATGTGTGCCTCTCTCAAAAGGAGTGTACAGCAAGGATGATTGCGGTAAACTAAAAAGAAAAGACTCAAATCATACAAGACGCTCCAAGCGAAACACATATCATGTGGTGAATAAAAATACAGCTCCAAGTAAAGTTACCGATGGACGAAGACGAAAGAGGGGATGCCTTTCGGGGCATCCCCAATATTTGGCTTTTGGATGTCCTTAGATTACCTTGGGGTGCCATGGGCATCCCCAAGATTAGTCTCTTGCCACTCCTTGTTCATAATCCATCAAATCTTTACCCAAAACTTGAAAACTTCATAACACAAAACTCAACAGAAAATCTCGTGAGCTCCGTTAGCGAAAGAAAACAAAACACCACTTCAAGGTACTGTATTGAACTCATTCTTTATTTATATTGGTGTTAAACTTACTGTATTCCAACTTCTCTATGGTTTATAAACTATTTTACTAGCCATAGATTCATCAAAATAAGCAAACAACACACGAAAAACAGAATCTGTGAAAAACAGAACAGTCTGTAGTAATCTTTAACTAACGCAAACTTCTGGAACTCTAAAATTCTATCAAAATAGGACGACCTAAATAATTTTTTTATTGATCTTCTGCAATCAGAATCAGTATTTTATCACGTTCTGGTGATTTTTAACAATTGTTTACGTGAACAGAAAGTTTCTGGAATTTTCAGCAAGATCAAATAACTATCATCCAAGAAGATCCTATAGGTTTCACTTGGCACAAACACTAATTAAAACACAAAAACAAATCTAACCAGAGGCTAGATCAAAGATTTATTCCTAAACAGAAGCAAAAAGCAAAAAACTAAAATAAAATTGGGTTGCCTCCCAACAAGCGCTATTGTTTAACGCCCCTAGCTAGGCATAAAAGCAAGGATAGATCTAAGTATTGCCATCTTTGGTGGGCAATTCTTCAATAAGACACCTATAACCCCTAGGAGTTTCTTTATTTTTATTAATTATCAAACTCCTAGGCACAAAATCAAGAAAATCATTTGTAGCAAACGGTTCCTTAATGATAGCAAAAAGATTGGGATGAACACTTATTGATTTTAAATCCGCAGTTTCCTTACTAGAGGATGCACCCTTATTTTTAGGAACATAAACAAGCTTGGCAATTTTGGTAGGAGGATTTGGAGTATTTTTAACGGAAGAAAAAGCGGACCCCAAGTTGGTGATAATTCCCTCAAGTTTATCGATTCTAGTAGAATCTTGGTCTATTCTTTCATTAACTATGGGTTCTTTTTCCTTAAAACTTTTCAGAGTAACTCCCACCTTAGATCCATATTGGGTAATTTGGTTGTGGATCTTTTTATCCAAATTCTCAATCAACTCTACAGTAGCAACTTTATTTTCAATAATTTCAAGCCTTTGCATCACGTGTTCCAAAGTTAACATAGTTCCATTAACCAAAAGAGGTGGTGAGCCAAACAAATCTATCATAGCATTATAAGAATAAAAAGTATGGCTACCCAAGAAATTCCCTCCGGTAATGGTATGAAGAATATATCTGTACCAAGGGGTAGCGCCTACATAAAAATTGCGGAGAAGAACGGAAGTAGATTGCTTCCTGGTAGATCTATTTTGAGCATTGCAAATTCTATACCAAGCGTCTTTTAGATTTTCTCCCTCCCTTTGCTTAAAATTAAGAACTTCATTCTCGGGAGACAACAGAGAAGATAAGGGACTAACCATAACGACAAGGCAAGCAAGAAAGTGATGAACGGAAAAGATAGGGCGAATAACACGGCAAGGGTGAAGTGGGGGAGAGGAAAACGAAGGCAAATGGCAAATAATGTAATGCGAGGGATAAGAGTTTGTGATGGGTACTTGGTATGTCTTGACTTGTGCGTAGACTCCCCGGCAACGGCGCCAAAAATCCTTCTTGCTACCTCTTGAGCACTACGTTGGTTTTCCCTTGAAGAGGAAAGGGTGATGAAATAAAGTAGCGTAAGTATATCCCTCAGTTTTTGAGAACCAAGGTATCAATCCAGTAGGAGACCACGCTCGAGTCCCATGCACCTACACAAACAAATAAGAACCTCGCAACCAACGTGATAAAAGGGGCCGTCAATCCCTTCATTGTCACTTACGAGAGTGAGATCTGATAGATATGATAAGATAATATTTTTGATATTTTTATGATAAAGAGAAATAAAGATGCAAAGTAAAATAAACGGTAATAGAAATAGCTAAGTGTTGGAAGATTAATATGATGGAGAATAGACCCGGGGGGCATAGGTTTCACTAGTGGCTTCTCTCAAGAGCATAAGTATTACGGTGGGTAAACGAATTACCGTCGAGCAATTGGTAGAATTGTGCATAGTTATGAGAATATCTAGGTATGATCATGTATATAGGCATCACGTCTGCAACAAGTAGACCGAAACGATTCTGCATCTACTACTATTACTCCACACATCGACCGCTATCCAGCATGCATCTAGAGTATTAAGTTCATAAGAACAGAGTAATGCTTTAAGCAAGATGACATGATGTAGAGGGATAAACTCATGCAATATGATATAAACCCCATCTTTTTATCCTCGATGGCAACAATACAATACGTGCCTTACTGCCCCTGCTGTCACTGGGAAAGGACACCGCAAGATTGAACCCAAAGCTAAGCACTTCTCCCATTGCAAGAAAGATCAATCTAGTAGGCCAAACCAAACTGATAATTTGAAGAGACTTGCAAACATAACCAATCATACATAAAGGAATTCAGAGGAGATTCAAATATTGTTCATAGATAAACTTGATCATAAACCCACAATTCATCGGTCTCGACAAACACACCGCAAAAGAAGAGTTACATCAAATAGATCTCCAAGAGAATCAAGGAGAACTTTGTATTGAAATCCAAAGAGAGAGAAGAAGCCATCTAGCTAATAACTATGGACCCGAAGTTCTGAGGTAAACTACTCACACACCATCGGAGAGGCTACGGTGTTGATGTAGAAGCCCTCTGTGATCAATGCCCCCTCTGGCGGAGCACCGGAAAAGGCCCCAAGATGGTATCTCATGGGTACAGAAGGTTGTGGCGGTGGAAATAGGGTGTTGGCTCCGTATATGATGGTTTGGGGGAACGTAGGTGTATATAGGAGGAAGAAGTAGGTCGGTGGAGCCACGAGGGGCCCACAAGGGTGGAGGGCGCGCCCCCTACCTCGTGGCTTCCTCGTCTGTTGCTTGACATCCACTCCATGTCCTCTGGATCACATTTGTTCGGAAAATCACGTTCCCGAAGGTTTCATTCCGTTTGGACTCCGTTTGATATTCCTTTTCTGCGAAAGACTGAAATAGGCAAAAAAACAACAATTTGGGCTGGGCCTCCGGTTAATAGGTTAGTCCCAAAAATAATATAAAAGTGTATAATAAAGCCCATTAAACATCCAAAATAGAATATAATATAGCATGGAAGAATCAAACATTATAGATACGTTGGAGACGTATCAGGTACCCGCGAGATAACTGCGTGGCACGACCAGGCATTCTTAGGCCTTGCCGTAAGTCCGTGAGACGGGGCGACAGGACCACATATCATGGATCTTTGATCGTTACCGCACGCTCCTAAGACACTAACGGTTTGGATATGTGATCCGAGTAGGCCTCTGGCCTTTTCACGTTGACCACCACGCGGGAATAAGTATGGGCACTCTGCATCGAACGTTTCTTCCGATAGCTCACTGACGTCAGCAGTTTAGCGGCACGCTCCCGGGTGGTCTACGTAAGCACTTTCCTTGTATAAGGAGGTAGCCAGGATTGATCCCGGACGTCCTGGTAACACGCACGATTACAAAGGACGATTGGCCCATGACCCCTTCGCATTCAGGATGTAGACCGGCATGATGGCCTCTCTGTTGAGCCTAGGTAGGACTACGGTGTGTCGATCAGCCGAGGCCGGGTACGATCTGATGGTGTGCCTGGCCGGAGTGAATCGAGTGTGTTGGGTAAGTTTGTGCACCCCTGCAGGGATGTTAACCTATTCAAATAGTCGTGTCCATGGTAACCGACACTCGGAGTTGTATCCTGATCTATACAACTAGAACTGAATGCTGAGGCATGAAAAGGATATGATGGCTCCGAGATTGCTTTCTCGCACGCAGTCAAGGAAGAATCTTTGGGCATTAATAGAATATACTTGCTACTTATAATATGCTAATTTGCACTCTTATAATGCTTCAAGATGCTAGTCTTTGATAGGCTAGGTTTTCCATTCTCTTCTGGCATTTCTATAGTTTGGTCCAAAGATATAGCCCCATTCCTTTGATACCGATGCATATTTACCATATATCTGATGTAAGTCTTGCGAGTACTTTGGATGAGTACTCACGGTTGCTTTGCTGCTTCTTTTCCCCTATACCTGATTGCTGCGATCAGACGACGGATCCCAGGAGCCAGATGCCACCGCCGACGATTACTACTAGCTACCCCGAGGGTGCCTACTACTACATGGAGGCCGCCGACGACCAGGAGTAGTTAGGAGGCTCCCAGGTAGGAGGCCTTGCCTTTTCGATCATCATTGATGTTTTTGCTAGCCTTCTTAAGGCAGACTTGTTTAATTATGTCTGTACACAGATATTGTTGCTTCCGCAGACTTGTTTGTATTCAAGCCCTAGAGGCCCTTGGCTTGTAATATGAAGCTTGTATGACTTTAATTTGTGTCTAGAGTTGTGTTGTGATATCTTCCCGTGAGTCCTTGATCTTGATCGTACACATTTGCATGTATGATTAGTGTATGATTGAATCGGGAGCATCACATTCTCCTATTGGTGTGATAACCTTGGTTCTCTACTAAGGGAAATACTATCCGCTACTATATTGCTTCACCATTCCTCTTTGCGGAAAATCCCAATGCAACTCACAAGTACTAGAAAGAATTTCTAGTGCCGTTGCCGGGGAGAGATCATCAAACAACTTTTTATTTGCTTTTATTTTCCCTCTCTTTTTCATCTCCCTCCACTTCTCTAAAAAAAATCAAAAACACAAAAGTATTTTATTTCGTTTGTTTACTTGCTTGTTTTGCCGCTACGGCTAGTTCTTCGCTTGTTACTTGTACCCTAAAAATGACGTGCTTAATTTTAAACAAAGAGGGGATAAAGTAGATGCTTGGTATAGGACTTGTGATACTCAAAATAGATCAACTTGTAAGCAATCCACCACTGTTCTTCTTCACAATTTTTATGTGGGTGTTACTACTTGATATAGATTTGTGCTTGATACTATTACTAGAGAATTTTTTTGAAGTAGCCACCCAATAGATGCTTTCAATGCCATGGGAAATTTAGTGGGGCCACCACCGATTACTATAAATGAAACGACATTGACTTTGGAACATGTTATGCGAAGGTTAGAAGTTATTGAGAATAAAATGTCTACTGTTGAACATATTGAAAATCTAGACAAGAAGGTTCATAATTATGTTACTAAATTTGGCTCAACAGTAGGAACCACATTAAAGATGTTAAAAGAAATGGAACCAATAATTACCGAGACAGTAGAACAAAGTCCTGCTAGAATTGATAAATTGGAAGAAATCATTAATAATTTGGGTTCAGATTTTTCTTCCATTAAAACTATTGAAAGGACTCCTACAAATAAAAAAAATTAAGCTTATGTATGTTCCTAAAAATAAGAGTGCCTCATCTAGTAAGGAGTAGGAAGATCTAAAAATGATTAGCGTGCACCCCAACTTCATCAAATTGATAAACGAACCTATCACTAAAAACAAATTCCTTAATTTTATTCCTAGGAATGTCAGTGTTCAAAATGTGTTTGTGGAACCTCCAAAAAAGCCTGGATGTATAATTGAGGAATTGAATGACAAAGATGATAATACTTGAAACTATGCATTATTAGTACTGCAGGTTGCTGCTAACGCGACACTTCAATCAGAGACCCTTCGACGAAACTATGTGCGATGCATTAATCGCAAACGGTGGTGTACAAAAATGTCAAAAAAGGTGCAAAATGTTTGCGATGGAGGATGCATCAAACACGGTTCAGATTTTAGTTGCATGTGCGATGCAGGGTATACGGTTCAGTTCAATTAACTGTTGGCGATGAGGAGGAACAAAAGAAACGGGCAGCCAGATGAAGATGTGTGCGATATACAACATACGGTTCACTCGGATGAACTGTTTGTGATTAGGCAACACAAAAGAAACGGTCAGCCAGATCATAGGTGTGTACGATATACGGCATGCGGTTCACTTGGATGAACTGTTTGTGTTGAGACAAGAGAACATAAATGGTTCAATATAACAAGATGTGTGTGATACGCGGCAAACAGGTATGTAATCAGAAATGTGTGCGAAGACCGATAATAACACAGACGGTTGCTGCTAATAAGACGTATGTGTTGTGCGATGGGATTGCATACAGAACAACAACATTATATACACACTTATAAGGACATGCACTACAAAAAAATACACTTCCGTGATGATACGTGTTTGTCACAGTTGGTCACTTTTTTGTCATGCATGTACATCCATGACGATTTTATGACAGAATCAAGATAGTCATACCTGTGCTGTCATAGAAGTGTTCCATGACATTACCAAAATTATCATCACGGAAGTGTCCACTTCCATGACGATAAATCGCGCGTCACAGAAGTGCTTTCTTCAAGGGTGACCGACACGTGGCATCCACCGTAATGGAATGCCGTTAAGCTATCGGGTCCGGGTTTGGATCCGATAACCCATTAACAGCCCTGACCAATGGGGATTTTCCACGTGTAAAATCATCATTGGCTGGAGGAAACACGTGTCGGCTCACCGTTGGGACAGATGGCATCCACTCATTGGACCCAAGGCGCCTATGATACGTCGACACGTGGCACGGCCCAATAGAGGCCCATTCCTGTGAAAAGGTCGGCCCGTTTGACTTGGTCAAACGGTGGCGGGCCGGCCCACGGAAAGCCTGTTAACGGTCTGTTCGCATATAGCCCATTTGCAGCCCGCTAACCCAGGGCCCGTTACGACCTCTTCGAATTAGGCCCAGTACCGTCATCTGGGCCGTCCAATATGATTCCAGCCTGTTTTAACTTCCGGCCCATGTATGGCCCATGACGTCTTTCGGCCCAGATGAGGCCCTTTGTAACTCTTGGCCCATTAACGGCCCGTGGTGAAGTTGGCCTGTACTGAACAGTGTATCACTTCATACCCATTAACGTCCCATTATTCCATTGGGCCGTTTCCAGCCCATGTTATCTTTCGGCCTTCTCAGGACCAATTTATTCTTGGGCTCATTTCCAGCATTCGGTTACTTACGGCCCGTTACTGTCATTTTCTGCTTGTGGGCCAAATTCAGCCCGTGGTTACAGTCGGCCCGTTTGTGGCCCGTTAATACGTTGGGCCGTTTTCATGTCAAAAAACCCGTTGGGCTGTTTTCATAGAGTTATCAAATACGGCCTAGTAGCAGCCCGTTATGGTCCACGAATAGTACGGCCCATGATTGGCGAAATGATGATACGCCCCGTAGAAGGCCCATGGATCCTACGGTCCGTAAAAGGCCCATGGATCGTACGGCCCGTAGAAGGCCCATGGATCCTACGGCCCGTATAGAAGGCCAATGGATCTTACGGCCCGTAGAAGGCCCATGGATCATATGGCCCGCAGGAGGCCCAAGGTTACAACAGTCCGTGTGTTGCCATGATTATTTTGGCCTAGTTTCCAAAAATAGGTTATTGTAGCCACTAGAAAAACACAGAAAAAGAACTGCAGTGACTACAAGCAAACAACTAAACAAGACAATAAGGAAATAAATAAGCAAGCAATTAACGCTAGCCTATTACTGCTATTACACATATTACATCCACTGGGCATCAAAGTTCGCCACCGGTGCAAATATAGGGAACAAAGCAGCATATTACATACACTAGCCGTCAAAATTGGCCACCAGTGCAAATAAACGCGGCAACAAAACAAGAGCATAACTGAAACAACTTCCGAAGAGCTCAAGAAACGTTATCCTGGGTATCCACCATGCTGGCAATAAGCTTAGCAAGCTTATTAGCTTTGTCCTGTTTGGCTGTCGGGTGGTAGGTGCGACATATGCCAATGGGTGGCTTATCATTGTGGGTGCCAATGAGACGTCGCCGGTGCCTGGAAACGGGATGAGGCGAAGACATGCATGCCGGCGAATCTTACCCAGGTTCGGGGCTCTCCGAGGAGATAACAACCCTAGTCCTGCTCTGCGGGGTCTCCGCATGATCACTAGATCAGGAAAAGTAGCTACAATCGCTCCTAGAGCTGTGGGGTTCAAGGGAGAAGAAGAACCAGGCTAGCTCTTGCTTCTCTCTCTCTATGGTGTGTGTGCTGTGCTAAGAAGCCAACCCTTAGCATGGGTGCCCCGGGGGGTTTATATAGGCCAACCCCCCGGGGGTACAATTGTAATCCGGCTGGGCACTGGTCCCAGCCGTCAGTGTCTATGCTCGCCGGCTTCTTCGCCGGCTGTTGGGGCCCGCCGACTGGTGGGTCCCGCCGGCTGCCGGCCTCTTGGTCGATAGGTCGGCCCCACCGCCTAGGGTCTTGTCGGCGGCTGCTTACTGTAGCCTTGCCCCTGATGACGAGGGCTTCGTTGAGGTAAGCGTGGCTACAGTGGGCCGCCTCGAGGGCTCTCACTGTAGCCTTACCTCGTCTTGTCTCCTTAATGTGGCACATGCTTCGAGGGAGGGGGTCGCCGGCTTCTGGGGGCCGGCTGCGCCCTTGGCCGACTGGGGGAGGCCGGGCCGCCTTAGCGCCTCTCTCTGGCTGAAGGGGCCCGCCGCCCGTGGGCCGTGCTGGCGTCTGCCGTGGGTGACGTCGAGGCTAGCATGGCTACAGTGCCGAGCCGGACGGGAGATGGCCGTCTCGTACGGCGTCCTGTGGCCATGCCTGCCTCGGGCTTCGGGGGTAGTGGGCCGCACTGTGGCCACACCCCGTCTTGTCACTGTTATGTGGCGTAGCTTTGGTGGTTGCGGTCTTGGCCGGCTTCTTGGAGTCGGCGCTCTTCGAGGCCGGCTTCTGGGAAGTCGGCATCCTTTACGGCCGGCTTCCTGGAGTCGGCCACCCCGTGGTTATCCCGGGGGGGGGAGGTTGCTGAGGCTGGGTCGCCTTCCGTGAGTCGGCTTCATAGGTAGCCGGCCAGGGAAGGTGGTCCAATGCTTGGAGTGCTTGAAGGCCCAAAGGCCTGATAATTTTTTGGAAGAGCCGGGGGCAGTCGGTTAGGCTACCCGTGGCCATTTACTCCAACAGTAGTCCCCGAAGCTGATTGGGCTTCGAAGTTGGGTAGGAGTTGAGAAGCTCGATCAGCTTCCTATCTTGACAAGTCGGCAGCTGGGAGCCGGCTTTGGTTAGACGCGCCGCCTTGATCAAAAATTCTGGAGTCGGAGGGCGGGAGCTCGCCAGTGCGTGCACCGGGCCGCGGGCTGGCCACTTGCCGTCTGCGAACCACGTGGCCTCTCTCGGCCAAAAAGCCTGCCAGCCCACGCGCGCGACGGGACGTCGCCGCAGGGCGGGGACCCGCCACGTCCTCGCCCGGGCCCAGGCGCGGATTCTCTGCAGCCCGAAACCGCCCGCACGTCTCCTTGCGGCAGTTTCGGCACGCCTTTAGGGCGTAATAATCGCGAGGCGTGGGGGAGTGGGTGCAGTTAATCCCATGTCCCACCCCACGTCCGGCCTCCCCGGCTTCACCTTGCGAGGCTATAAGTAGGGGGAGAGGGAGAGCGGCAGGCTCTCGCACGCTCCTCCCACTTCCACCATCTTCTTTCTCTTGCCGTTTCTTGCAACAGCGCCTCGCCGCCGCGCTCTTCCACTACTCGTTCCTCCGCCGCCGCGCTCGTTTTCACCATGCCTCCCGCCACGGAGCAATATGGCGGGGATTGGGACGGCTCCAACGTCCACGAAGATCACGTCGAATTCCTCCGCAAGACGCGGTGGCTGCCCAGCGCGGACAAGGTGGAGGTCCGTCTCGCGCCGGCGAAGGA
The DNA here is from genome assembly GCF_018294505.1 of Triticum aestivum. Taxonomy (NCBI): domain Eukaryota; kingdom Viridiplantae; phylum Streptophyta; class Magnoliopsida; order Poales; family Poaceae; genus Triticum; species Triticum aestivum. Next base: position 434,213,047 of record NC_057814.1, read on the forward strand.
GCTTACGTCGGAGCCGCGGGAGGGCGAGCGGGTGGTCTTCCGCTCGCATTTCTTGCGCGGAATCGGCCTGCCCGTGAGCGCCTTCTTCCGCTCTTGGCTCGAGTTCTACCAGCTCCAGCCGCACCACCTCACCCCGAACGCGGTGGTGCTGCTGTCTGCCTTCGTCACCCTGTGCGAAGGCTACCTCGGCGTCCTCCCCACCCTCGAGCTCTGGGGGGAGTTATTCCAGTCCAAGCTGGGCATGCGCTCGCGGGGCGTGCCGGCTCAGACTGGCGCCTTTATCGCGGGGCGGAGGGTGGCTGCCGACAACCCCTTCCCCATCATCACGCTGATCCAGTCGGTGAAGCTATGGCAAAAGTCGTATTTCTACGTCAGGAGCATCGCCCCGCAAGGCGACTACGTCAACCTGCCGGCTTACGTAGCCGGCCCACCGGAGGGCAGGCGGCCCCAGTGGTCCTACCGGGCCGTGACTCTGACGCCGGCTAGATCCGCAGCCGTCGCCTGAGTGCGAGCGATGACCCAGTCGGAGGGCTTGACGGGGCCCGACCTGCTGGCCGCCTTTGTCACGCGCCGGGTACTTCCGCTCCAGAGCCGCCCTCATCTGATCTGTCAGATGAGCGGCCAGCTCGATCCGAGCCGGATGTGCACCAAGGACATGCCGCACGAGGAGGTTGCCTATATGGTGAACTACCTCGCAAACTGCAAACTCTTCGAAGAGTGGCAGTTCGGCAAGGAGCCATATAGCCGAGCCAATCCACCGCCCACGGTATGTTCTCCTTGTCTCTTCTTTTTTCTTAGCTTTGTCGCCGAGTTCCTTTGGCCGACTCTGACTAGTCGGCTGGTCTTCGACAGAGTCCTCTTCTTCGGCCTGCCAGCGGGTCGGATGCGGAGCGCCGATTCGTCCCCGACCGGACGCAGCACGACCTGGAGGACCCCGACTTGGGGGCGGCCGCTATGGACGACAACACCGAGTCGGGTGGTGGGCAAGCCGGCGGCGAAGCAGGTGGCTCCGGGCATGGAGTCACCTTCGACGACTGGCCGGAAGACGATGAGGCCGAAGTCGTCCCGCACCGCCGGCCGGCATCTGGACTCGGGGCGGCGGGCAAAAGCGTCGCGCCGCCCAGGGTTTGTTCGGCAGTCGGACGAAGAAGCCCAGGGGCGGGGCGGCGGCGACCAGGCGGGAGAAGGCGGCTCGCTTCCGCAAGACGGTGAAGCAACCACAGACGGTGTTGGCGTAAGTTCGAACTCTTTTGTATACTCTTTTTTCTTTCTTTTCTCTGGTGGTTCCTGAATCCTTGTCTTTTTCTTCAAACAACCAGACCTCCATTGTCGCTTGAGCGGGCGGCTGCCGCCTCCGTCGTCGAGTCGCCGAGGGGGTCTAGGAGCACCACTCGCCGCGTGGACCCCCGTGCCGACCTTCAGGAGGCGACAGAACGGAACGCGCGGGAGGCGCGGGAGGAGCGTGAGGCGCGGGAGTCGGAGGCACGGAAGCCGGCCGCCGCCCAGGCGGCGTTGGAGGAGGAGGCGGCGAAGGCGCGCGCCGACGCCGCAGCCAAGGCCCAAGCGGAGGCTGCAGCTGCGGCGACGGCGGAGGGGGCCTTGTTGGTCACCCCACTGCGCGTCGCAGCGCCTGGGGCCCCGGAGCCCTCGCCAGAAGGAGCCGGCGGCGACCAGCCAGGGTCGGAGAGGGACGACGACGTCGTCATCCTGGAGAGGGCGCCGGTGCCGACCCCGCCGACTGGGGCGGCTCAAGGCGGCCGGCCTGATCTGCCGCCTGCGCAGTCGGCGGGGGGCGAGCCGGCCGCGAGGACTGAGCTGGCGGTCCGGATGCCGCCAAGCCGGCGCGCGGGGAAGGCTGCGTCAGAGCCACAGAAGGCCGCGTCGGAGCCGCAGCCGGCTGCGGGCTCCAGCTCGTCGGCCCAGGATGTGGAGGTGGCCAGCGCTACCTCGGGGTGGACGCCGGGCGGAGGGACGGCCGTGATGAACGTGGCCGCGCAGGACGTCCGGACCCGGCTCCAGACCCAGGCTACGGCGCTGAGGCAGTATACCGACGAGTTCCTTATGACGCGGGCGGCCATCCGGGTTAGTCTTCTTATCTTGCTTCTTCTTGATCTTGATTTCTTCCGTGGGGGCGCGTCAGCGCACCCACTGTGTGTAGTCCCCGAGTTCCGAGTCGGCTGCTGAGCAGGCGGCTTGGAACTTCTTAGTGGATTTGGCTTTGCTATTCTTGTTCTTACTTCGATCTTCTGTCTATCTTGCAGGACTACCACAATCTTCGTGCAGCCGCCTTCAACTCCCAGGCTCGGGAGCTGACCCAGAAGACCGCCGACCTTACTGAGAGCCGGGGTACGTGCTTTGTTCTTTATCTCACGTGGGGGCGCGTCAGCACACCCACTGGGTGTAGTCCCCGAGATTCGGGCCGACTGCTGAGCAGTCGGGTCGGATCTTCCTTGATGACTTCCTCTTACTGTTCTTTCTTTTTCTGCCATCTCTGCAGCGGCCAACGCCGGTCTGAGGGCACAGCTGGGAGAGTCACAGACTGCCCTTCGTGCCAAGGATGCCGAGCTCGCCGCCTTGGTGCAGGAACGCGACCGCCTGGCCAAGAAGTTGGCCGACCAGGAGGAGGGCCACAAGGCGGCTCTGAAGGCGGTGCACGACCGCGAAGCCGCCCTCCAGGCCGAGTACGAGACGGAGGCGGCTGGCTGGGCTGAAGCAAGGCAAACTCTGATCACTGGCTATGGTCAGATCGAAGATCTGGTTGACGGTAAGCCACCTACTTCTTCGTCCTTTCTAGCCATCTGCCGCTTTTGGCTCGTTTTCTGACTTGGTGTTTTCTCTTCTTTCTTTTTCTTTCTTGCGCAGAGTACTTCCCTGGCTATTCTGCCGCCGCCAACCAGATCATCGAGGCCAGCCGCCAAGCGCGAAGGCAGGCTGGCTTCGAGATTTCGCCAACCGCCGGCCGTTCGCTGGAGGAGCAGCTCTTGGTGATCCAGGCCCGTCTCCAGCCGGCTCACCGACTGCTCCGCCGTCTTCAGCGTGCCGGGGCGCAAGTATTGGCCGCCCTCTGGCCCGGCCAAGTGGTTCCTCGCACCCCCAGTCGGACCGCCGACTAGCTGGAGGTGGCAGTCGGCCGCTTCGAAGCCTGGAAGGCCTCGGCAGCTCGGTCCGGCGCCAGGCGGGCGCTGGAGTTCGTCAAGGCCTGGTATCCCGGCCTGAGCCTGGATCAGCTGGCTACCTGGCGGCAGCAAGCTGAGACGGAGCTGGAGCTGGCGCGGCCACCTATCATCCGGCGGGCTTCGGCGATCGCCGACTACACCGACACCAGCGTCTTCGCCCCTGAGGTAGATGACAACGGTGTCGCCCAGCCGGAGGAGTGGTTCGGGCTGAACCCGGCAGACGGTGAAGACTCGGCGGAGGAGATCGACTCCAGCGACGAGGGCGAAGAGGAGGAGGAGGAGGGTGAAGACGCCGAGCCAGCTGGTGGAGCAGCCGACCAGCCTCAGCCTGACCGCGCCTCCAGCACCACGTCACGCGCGAGTGCGTCGCCTGCCACTGGTGGTGACCAAGACGAGACCCGCTAGGCGGCCACTCCTTCAGCCGGCGGCGCCATCTCCACCGACCAGCTCGGCTCCCACACCGCGCCCTAGTCCAGTCTGCCATCTTTTCTTTTCCTGTCTTGTCACTTTTGGAACAATATTCTGTTAAGTCTACACAATTCCACCCACTGGGGGTGTATTCGAACTTATGTCCGTAGCCGGCCTGTTGGGGGCTTTATATGTATATATAACTTATGCATGCATTTGGCTTTTCCTCGTACTTTGCTTTTCATCCTTCTGCTATTTCCTTTGCCGCCCTTCCTTGGTTGCCGCCTCCCCGGTCAAACAGTTGCTCTGCAATCTGTAGCTGGAGGAGTGCTTGGCCAATTGGGGGAGGGAAGTACTCTAGCTTTGCTGGACTAGAGCTAAGTGTTTAGGAAGCCGGCCAGCCGGCTGTTCTGGCAGCCGGCAAGCGTGGTTGGAGGCCGTCTTTTTGCTATATAAGTTCGTTGGTCCTTAGCCGTTTTTCGTGTGGGCATCCTTTCTGCCTTGCCTCTTACTAGTCGGACAGTCGATTCTTCGAGCTGCGACTTTCAACAAGAGAGGACTCGGGAGCCGGCACACTACTTGTCTGACTTCAGGTAGAACTTTTAATATAGCTCAAGGCGGCCAGTCCCCGGGCCGACTAGTCGAACCCGGTGCCCAACAAGAAATCAAATGTAATAATACATTCATGGATATGACACTCGTCATTCATAGATAAATAAAGGTAGTCCCCGAGTACTGTTCGGGGGGCCTGTTGGTTCGTACTTAATACAAAAGGGTAGCATGATACATACTGCTTTCAACTGTAAAATCTTCTTAGGAGGTTTGCGTTCCATGGTCGCTCCGACTCCTTGCCGGAGTCGTCTCTCTTGCGTGCTCTTGGTTTTTGCACGTCGATCAGGTAGTAGGAGTCGTTGCCTAGTGCCTTGCTGATGACGAAGGGGCCTTCCCAAGGGGCCGAGAGCTTGTGCTGGCCGGCTGTTCGCTGGATCAGCCGGAGCACAAGGTCGCCCTGTTGGAAGGATCTTGGCTTGACGTTACGGTTGTGGTAGCGGCGCAGCCCTTGCTGGTAGATGGCGGACCGGCTGAGTGCTAACAGCCGGCCTTCTTCCAGTAGGTCGACGCCGTCTTCTCTTGCTTCCTTGGCCTCCGCCTCCGTGTACATGGTGACCCGAGGCGAGTCGAACTCGATGTCTGTTGGGATGACAGCCTCGGCACCATATACAAGGAAGAATGGAGTAAAGCCGGTTGACTTGTTGGGTGTAGTGCGCAGGCTCCAGAGGACAGCCGGCAGCTCATCGAGCCAGCAGCCGGCCGATCGCTCCAGTGGTATAACCAGTCGGGGCTTGATGCCGGAGAGGATGAGTCCATTTGCTCGCTCGACCTGGCCGTTTGACTGTGGGTGGGCAACGGACGCTAGGTCCAGTCGGATGCCCTGCGTCGCGCAGAAACGTGCCAGTGCTCCTTCGGCGAAGTTCGTGCCGTTGTCGGTGATGATGCTGTGCGGCACGCCGTACCGAGTAGTGATGTCGGTGATGAATGTCACGGCAGTCGGCCTGTTCAGCTTCTTGATGGCTTTGCTTCGATCCACTTTGTGAACTTGTCCACAGCGACAAGTAGATGCGTCAAGCCGCCGCGGGCTGTCTTGAAAGGGCCCACCATGTCCAGTCCCCAGACGGCAAAAGGCCAGGTGAGGGGAATGGTCTTGAGTGCAGAAGCCGGCAGGTGTTGCTTGGAACTAAAAACTTGGCATCCTCTGCAGCTCTTGACTATCTCTTTAGCATCTTCCAAGGCAGTCGGCCAAAAGAAACCATGGCGGAAAGCCTTGGCCACAAGTGATCTTGAGGCTGCGTGGTGGCCGCATTCGCCTTGGTGGATATCCTTGAGGATTGCCACTCCTTTTTCTGACTCGACACAACGCTGGAAGACTCCAGTGACGCTGCGCTTCACAAGCTCTCTGTTGATTATTGCATATGCTGCGGCTCGTCGTTGCACTAGTCTTGCTGAGATCTCATCAGCCGGCAGCTCTCTGCTGACTAGGAATTTGAGGATGGGCTGGGCCCATGATGGAGCTATGACTTCTTCTTCTGTTAGTGTAGCCACCATGACTCGGGTGGGTGGGTTGGGTGGCGTGGAATTGGAGTCGGCCACCGCTTCTTGTGTCGTTGCAGTCCCCGGGCCGACTGCTGCAGTCCCCGGGCCGGGTTCTGAAGTCCCCGGGCCGGGTGCGACTACGGCAGTCCCCGGGCCAGTTGTCGAAGTCCCCGTGCCGCCTGCGGGGTTCCTCCAGTCGGATCCGGCTGCATCTGGCGCAGGCGGTACGAAGATAGAGTCCGACTCTGGAGACGGCTTGATGGACAGCTTGAGGAGGCGCTGGAGGGAGACGCCACTCGGTATGGCTTGTCGGGTGGAGCCAATCCGTGCTAGGGCATCTGCTTGGTCGTTGTCGGCCCTTGGCACGTGAAGGAACTCGCACCCTTCGAAGTATCCGCTGATCTGCTGGACGAGGAATCGATAGCTCGCCATGTTCGCGTCCTTGGCGTCCCAGTCGCCAGACGACTGCTGGACCACCAAGTCTGAGCCGCCGTAACACAGGATCCGGCGTATGCCGAGCTCTTTGGCTAGCCGGAGCCCATGTATGAGCGCCTCGTACTCGGCCACGTTGTTGGAGGCGGCGAAGTGGATCTGCAGTGTGTACTTGAGCTTGTCGCCTTTGGGAGAGGTGAGGACGATGCCGGCTCCCAAGCCGGTGCGCATCTTGGACCCGTCAAAGTGCATCCGCCAATGGGTAGAGTCGGGAGCCGGCGGTAGGTACTGGGTCTCGGCCCAGTCGACGAGGAAGTCAGCCAACGCTTGGGACTTGATGGCGGTGCGGGGTTGGTAGAAGATCGTGTAGGGCGCCAGTGCAATAGCCCATTTAGCCACCCGTCTGGATGCATCCCGGCTGCCTATGATCTCGGCGAGCGGGGCGGTGCACACGACCGTGATGGGGTGTTCTTGGAAGTAGGGCTTCAGTTTCTTGGCGGCGAAGTATACCCCATAGCACATCTTCTGGTAGTGCGGGTAGTTCTGCTTTGAGCTGGATAGCACTTCGCTTAGGTAGTACACCGGCCTCTGGACTAGCTGGGCTCGGCCTTCTTCCGGGCGCTGGACCACAACAACAGTACTGACTACTCGGCTAGTCGCAGCGATGTAGAGGAGCATGGGCTCCTTTTCAGTCGGCGCTGCCAGGACAGGCGGAGTGGTCAGCATTTTCTTCAACTCATGGAAGGCTTGGTCATTCCACTCGAAGTGAGTGGACTTCTTCATGACTCGGTATAGGGGGAGAGCCTTCTCTCCTAGTCGGCTGATAAAACGATTCAGGGAGGCCAAGCAGCCGGTGAACTTCTGCACATCTCGTAGTTTGGTGGGAATCTCCATCCTCTCGATGGCCTTGACCTTGACGGGGTTGCACTCGATGCCGCGTTCGGAGACCAGGAAGCCTAGCAGCTGGCCGGCTGGTACTCCGAACACGCACTTCTCGGGGTTGAGCTTGATTTGGAATCGGCGCAAGTTGGCGAATGTTTCTTTGAGATCTTCCAGCAGGGTACCGCGCTTCTCTGTCTTCACCACAATGTCATCTACATAGATGTGGGCATTTCTGCCGAGTTGTTTCAAGAGGCATTTCTGCATGCAACGCTGAAAAGTGGCGCCGGCGTTCCTCAAGCCGAACGTCATAGTCAGGTAGCAGAAAGCTCCAAATGGTGTGATGAAGGCAGTCTTCAGGCGGTCTGCTGGGTCCAACTTGATCTGATGGTACCCTGAATAGGCGTCCAAAAAACTCAACAGCTCGCATCCGGCTGTGGAGTCTATCACTTGGTCAATCCGTGGCAGAGCAAACGGATCCTTTGGGCATGCCTTGTTCAGGCTGGTGTAGTCTATACACATACGCCACTTGTTATTCTTCTTCAGAACCAGAACTGGGTTGGCAAGCCACTCTGGAAAGAACACTTCCATGATAAAGCCAGCGGCAAGGAGCCGGGCTATCTCTTCTCCCACAATTCTTTGCTTCTCTTCTGACAGTCGGCGGAGGGGTTGCTTGACCGGCTTTGCGTCGGCTCGGACATGTAATTTGTGCTCGGCGAAATCCTTCGGGACACCCGGCATGTCCTTTGGGGACCATGCAAAAATGTCTCGATTCTCACGGAGAAAGTCGACGAGCTCGCCTTCCTATTTACTGTCCAAGTTCGCCCCAATGACAGCGAACCTCTCCGGGTTCTCCGGGTCCAGAGGTATCTTGTTCGTCTCTTTGGCAGGCTGGAAGGAGCCCTGCGCATCACAATCTTTGGGGTTGGGGGACAGGGCCGGCTGCTTGCCGGCCATGGCCACAACCCGCTCCAGCATCTTCTTCTCTTCTGCCACCACGAGGGACTCGGCCAGCCGGCTGCTGGCCATGGCACACTCGATGGACTTCTTGTAGTCGCCGGCTACCGTGATGATCCCCTTTGAGCTCGGCATCTTCATCTTCAGGTAGGCGTAGTGGGGCACAGCCATAAACTTGGCCAGAGCAGGTCGGCCAAGCAAAGCATGATAGGGGCTCTCCAAGTCCACTACCTCGAACCAGATCGCTTCCCGGCGAAAATGATCTTTATCTCCGAAGAGAACATCCATTTTAATCTTGCCGATTGGGGAGCAAGACAAGCCGGGGACGATACCATGGAACACGGTCCGGCTCGGCATAAGCTGCTTCGCTTTGATGTTCAGCTTCTCCATGGTATCGCGGTACAGTATGTTGATACTGCTTCCGCCATCTATCAGGACGCGGGAGAATCGGGCAGCTCACCTCTCCGTCGCGAGGGTGACATCCAGGACCATTGCATAGGAGCCAGGAGAGGGCATCACCTCTGGGTGGTCGGCCTGGCTCCAGCTGATTGGCTTTTCCGACCAGTGCATGAACTCGGGGGCGCTAGAGGCGACTGCATTGACTTCTTGATGCTGACGGCGCCGACTGCGCTTGTCGTCGGCTTGACTAGTGAAGACGACGTAGGCGGCGTGCTCTTCAGGGAATTCGTCTTAGATGGCGCCGACCGCCGGCCGAGCCGCCGGCTGCTGGGGGGCTGGAGGCGGCGGACCGGGAGGCGGAGGCGGCAACAACCCCTCGCCCTTGGTGATTCGCGTGAGCCAGTGGCATTTTCGGGTCGTGTGGTTAGACGGCTTCGCGCCGCTGTGGAACTTGCAGGGGGCGTCAAGAGCCTGCTCGTAAGAGAAAGCCGGCTGCCAAGCCTGCCTGCCACCCTTCTTCTTGGGAGCAGGCCGCTCTTCGGGCTGCTCATCTTCAACTGTGGCCACCTGCCGACTGGTGGAAGTCGGCATGGGGGCCTTGCGCTTGTGATCATTTTGGTAGGGGCGCCGATTGGGGTCGCCAGCCAGCGTCTTGGGAGCCGGAGCAATCACCTTCCCCGAGGCGTCTACTCGAAGCTCGGTCTTCATCGAGGAGTCGGCCGTGGCGTAATTGTCCGCGATGACCAGCAACTCGTCGAGGGTAGCCGGCTCGTCGCAGAGGAGTCGGTGCTTGAGGAGGGTGCCCTCTCAGCACCCGGCGGTGAAGTACTCGATGGCCTGAACCTCGTGCACCCCCTCGCAGGAGTTGCGGAGCTCGGCCCACCGCGTGAGGTAGTCGCGGGTCGACTCGTTGGGCCCTTGGACGCAGAGGGAGAGCTGGCGAAGCTTGGGAGGCCGCTTGTAGGTGCTGGTGAAGTTGCGGACGAAGACTTCCGTGAAGTCCAGCCAACTGTTGATGCTGTAGGGCTTGAGGCTGTTGAGCCATGTGCGCGCCGTGCCTTGCAGCATGAGGGGGACGTACTTCACGGCGACGCGCCGATTGCCGTTGGCTATGCTGACAGCCGTGGAGTAGTCGATGAGCCAATCTTCCGGCTTCACTGAGCCGTTGTACTTGGGCGTGTCTCTGGGGAGCGAGAACCCTTTGAGGAAGGGCTCGTCGCGGATGCGGGGGCCAAAGCATGGCGGGCCGACATCGTCTTCTTCTTCTAACACCAAGGATCGAGCAAGGCGGTCGATCCGGTGGCGGGCGTCGTTCTCGCCGACTCCTTCTCGGCGGCCGAGTCGGTCGCCAAGAGTCGGGTGTGTGATAGGCGGCGGGGTGAGACGTCTTTCTCTTCGAGGCGGTGGAGGAGGCAGATTTCCTTGGTGCTCCATCGCTCGCGGGCGGCCTTCCGCGTCGCGCTCGATGGTGATGCGAGTCCGGCTGCGGCTAGCAGCCGGCTCCTTGTCTTTCTTCTGGCGGGCGCTGCTCGCAGTCGGCGAGCGGGACGTCGCGGCGTGCTCCCGGCGCGGGAGATGACTATCAGCACGGGCGCCGGCTTCGTGCCGTTCTGCAGCCGCGTCGATCAGCTGCTGGATCCGTCTTGTCATGTAGGGGAGCTCATCGGCTCCCAGCCCATTGAGCTCTTCTGCGGCCGCCTGAGCGGCTCGCAGATTCTCGAGCGGGGTGGCGTAGACGGGGCGATCTGCCCCCAGCATGCTGGCTACGGCCGCGCCGCGCTTCTGGACGAAGCCGGCTCGGCTCGGGCCGCTAGGCGGCGGCGTACCAAAGGCGGCGCGGTCGACTTCGCGCTGGTGGGCCTCGGTGAGGCGTCTCATGGAGGCTATCTTCTGGCCTTCCGCGATGAGGGCGAGGCGGCATGCCTCCAGGGTCTCGGCGTCGGCATCTGCCGGGATGGGGACGGAGAGGTCGTGCATCGCCGCTTGCAGGGCGTCGTGGGCGTTCTCGCCCGAGTTGGCGACGTGGCTGATGACCAACACTTCGGTGACAGCGTTGCTGCCGCTGTCAGCTCGAGGGAGAGGATCGCCGAAGACCACCACGTCGGAGGGGTAAGCGTCGAGCGATGCCGTGTCGGTGTCGACGAGCATCGGGTCGGTGGAGCCGACCGACTCCACATCTGCAGCAGGCTCGCTGGAGACGTGAAGCTGGTCGAGGAGGCTGACGAGGCGGCTCTCGGGGTAGTCCGTGCCTGCGTCGGACGCAGGCTCGTCGGAGATGCGAGTCTCGCCGAGAAGATCGGCGAGGCAGCTTGCTGCGCAGGCGTCGTCGACGCCTTGCAGCGCGTCGAGGCAAACGCCATCGGGCGCAGCAGGCTGGCTGCGCTCGCGGGGGAGGAAGAGGGTTCCCGTCCAGAACAGGTCTCCGGACGACGGTGCACCTGGCCCCACGGTGGGCGCCAAATGTCGGGTGGTAGGTGCGACATATGCCAACGGGTGGCTTATCATTGTGGGTGCCAATGAGACGTCGCCGGTGCCTGGAAACGGGATGAGGCGAAGACATGCACGCTGGCGAATCTTACCCAGGTTCGGGGCTCTCCGAGGAGATAACACCCCTAGTCCTGCTATGCGGGGTCTCCGCATGATCACTAGATCAGGAAAAGTAGCTACAATCGCTCCTAGAGCTGTGGGGTTGAAGGGAGAAGAAGAACAAGTCTAGCTCTTGCTTCTCTCTCTCTATGGTGTGTGTGCTGTGCTAATAAGCCAACCCTTAGCATGGGTGCCCCGGGGGGTTTATATAGGCCTACCCCCCGGGGGTACAATTGTAATCCAGCTGGGCACTGGTCCCAGCCGTCAGTGTCTATGCTCGCCGGCTTCTCCGCCGGCTGTTGGGGCCCGCCGACTGGTGGGTCCCGCCGGTTGGCGGCCTCTTGGTCGACAGGCCGGCCCCACCGCCTAGGGTCTTGTCGGCGGCTGCTTACTGTAGCCTTGCCCCTGATGACGCGGGCTTCGTTGAGGTAAGCGTGGCTACAGTGGGCCGCCTCGAGGGCTCTCACTGTAGCCTTACCTCGTCTTGTCTCCTTAATGTGGCACATGCTTCGAGGGAGGGGGTAGCCGGCTTCTGGGGGCCGGCTGCGCCCTTGGCCAACTGGGGGAGGCCGGGCCGCCTTCGCGCCTCTCTCTGGCTGAAGGTGCCCGCCGCCCGTGGGCCGTACTGGCGTCTGCCGTGGGTGACGTCGAGGCTAGCATGGCTACAGTGCCGAGCCGGACGGGAGATGGCCGTCCCGTACGGCGTCCTGTGGCCATGCCTGCCTCAGGCTTCGGGGGTAGTGGGCCGCACTGTGGCCACACCCCATCTTGTCACCGTTATGTGGCGTAGCTTTGGTGGTTGCGGTCTTGGCCGGCTTCTTGGAGTCAGCGCTCTTCGAGGCCGGCTTCTGGGAAGTCGGCATCCTTTACGGCCGGCTTCCTGGAGTCGGCCACCCCGTGGTTATCCCGGGGAGGAGGTTGCTGAGGCTGGGTCGCCTTCCGTGAGTCGGCTTCATAGGTAGCCGGCCAGGGAAGGTGGTCCAATGCTTGGAGTGCTTGAAGGCCTGATAATTTTTTGGAAGAGCCAGGGGCAGTCGGTTAGGCTACCCGTGGCCATTTACTCCGACATTGGCGCTAAAATCCTCCAACGCTTGCTGTTGCACCAGAAAGTATGCATCTGAATGCTCCAGGGACTTCCGCGGTCCTTCCGCTTCTTGTCGCAGCACAGATGATCGATGTCTTTCAGCTTGTAGTTGAGACTCAAGAAACTGAACTGATTCAGACAGTGAGTTTGAATAGCTTGTGCAAGCGGTACTAGCCAGTAACTCGAACACTAAACCAAGACAGGACTTTGGGGTTGTCTCACTGTCTTCGAGATAGTCTTCCTTAGCTGTTTTATTAGCTTTGTTGGAGACCAACAAGGATGTGTCACTATCCTGAACCTTATCTGCATTACTTCCTTTACCATTGCTTAATAAGGCACTCTTCCCCAATATTCTGTCAGCATTCTAAAAGAAGAAACAAGCAGACACATAACAGGTTTAGCATGTACTAGTATATGAAACTCATTTCGGTGAACCAGTTCATTAGTAAGGTGGACAGGATTAAACAACCAAGTCTTCTATTGCCAAGTACTAGTACATAATAAAAGCATCAAACAAACATATATCTATGTCCTATGGTCACTGCATTGTCTTGCCAAATCAAAATAGAGACACGGTTCAAATCATATCAGTTCAAGACAAAGCAGCAGTGAAAGAATACAAAGCATGGGAAACTACATGGCACAACAAGATTTCAGATGGGTACCACGGGTCTACATGTACAACAACACTATTGGCTCTGTTGTGATGCTAGTAATGTGCATGATATGAGAAGTCAACTGTATACACAATTGAAATTGAAATCAACAGAGCTATTGATAAGAGCAAACCTCTTAAAGAAACATGCGTGAACATACCTATTGTGCCATTGGAGTTTCGATTGGATCCTTCAATTTAAAAATAAGTTTGTATGAGTAAATACAGTGATACAAGAGCAAAGCAGTATGCACGATAGCAATCATAGTTAAAAAAGGCGCGCCTAAGCGAGCGCTTAAGCGCGCCTAGGCTCTAGGTGTTGGCAAAACGCATTGCTCATAACTACGCTTAATCTGTGCATAACTGCGCATAAGCATGCACTTTGGTCAGTAAAGCGCAAGGCGGTGGCAAAACGCAAAATTAACGCCTGGCGCTTTTTTGAACTATGATAGCAATGGAATCTTAATTTAGAACAATTGGTCTTCAGGTTTAGGCACTTGTTCTACATGAACAGAGTACAGTAAGATGCAAGAATATAGTACTTAAAAATAGAAAATGAGCTCATAGACCTTACCACATTCTTGGTTCGGGACCAGTACAGAACAAGGCGTTCCCAGTCATCGTCCAGTAAATGTGTCTCAGGAGAACATAAGGGAATTTGATGAGTTTCTTTGCCGGTGAAGTACGTTTTCTTCAGGTAATTCCGATACTGCCACCAAGCATTCTTGAAGATAGCAGAGGTATTAGCACAGGTTACCTCATCATGAGTTTCCAAATCGGTCCTTCTCTATAGAGAAAAATGGGAAAATTTGCTGTATTATAACCATCATGGAGGTAGGATGTATGGGACAAAGCAAAGTAATTGCCATGAATAACATTACTTACACATAACTCCTGGACAAACACCTGCAACTGGCATTTTCCTTCATCTTCAGTATAATATTTCCAAGATGGGAAGATACGCACATACGATTTAACAACATCAAATGTGATAGATGCTAAACTACGACTAGCTGGTTGTGCTTCCTCCACAGGAATAGGCGTACTAACTGGTGGAGTTGGGGTTCGCCGTGGTAGTACTGGCCCTTTGGGCACTGGAGCTGCCTTACCAACTGCTCTTGTTTGGGAGCTCTGTGGTGGAGATGGTGCTGTGTCAACAGGAACTGGGTTACTATCTGCTGGGGTTGGGGTTAGATTGGGTGAAGCTGGTTCTCTGTCCATCGCAGTAGGGGTACAATCTGCGAGAGTTTGGGTTATGTGTAGTAGGGCTGGTTCTCGTGCATGTACAACTGGGGTGCTATCTCCACCAAGAGGTAGCACTGTTTTATTTGAAGACCGTGTTTTTAGTCCGCTAGATACTGGCGTCACCCGCTCCAATTCAAATGGCTGATAAACAGGAAACATAGTTGAATGTACAGACATTGTATGAGAGACAGATGCAATAGATAGTGTGGAAAAAAGAGGGCATGAAATAGTTGACATGTATATTATTTAACTAAAACGGATAGCATGACATAATTTCACATATATGATGTCTATCTAAACTGGATAGCATAGCATAACATAATTCAAAGACATGATGAATAACTAAACAGGATCGCATGACATAATTCACCTACATGTTACCTAAGTAATCAGGATCGCATCATTTAATTCACATATGTGATTTATATGCTAAATAGAGGGCATTCGATATGATGTCTGAACTAAGAACATGGTGTTGAATATTGTGTATCTGATGTCTAAACTATGCAATCCAAGACACCATATGCATGATATGAGCAGTATAACCGTGCCAAGTTAGAGCATACACCTCGGTGGGGGAATAGGACTGGTCATTTGCCTCTGAATCCATCTCTGAGGAGCTATCGAGACCCAACAAGAGATCTGCTTTGACAGGTAGCACTGTCTGCTCTGAAGGCCTTGTTTTCACTCCAGATTTTTCAATCTCCCACCCAAATGGCTGATTCACAGGAAGAGTAGTTTAATGTACAAACATTGTCGACAAATGGAAATGTAATGAAGAAAAGGATGGGCAAGATATCATTCAAATATATGATGCCTGGTTTAACAGGATGGCATTGCACATTTCACATATATTATGGCTGGCTAAAAGACATGAGACTGCATAATTCCCATATATGATATAGAAACTAAACAGGTGGCATTATAGAACATGTCTAAACTAAGCCGATGAAATATATGATGTCAAAAGTAGGCATTGCAAGGCAACATATGCATGATATGACTAACATCATCATGCCAAGGTAGAGCAAACACCTTGGGGGGTAAATAGGAGTGGTCAGCTGCGTCTGAATCCGCCTCAGAACAGATATCTTCCTCTGGATTACAATCTGGAGAGGGGTGGGGAGGGTTTTCCATTGAACCCACCATGGAGCGATGTCTGCATGACATTGTATTGCCGCGCAAAACTCTTCTCTTTTTCTCTACATGTTCAGCATGACTGTGTACAATATCCGACATGCATACGAAAAAAATATGGTGAGATTATGTAAGGCGAGCATGCAGAAATTTAGAGTGATGGTAACAACCAGTGGCTGGATCCAAAAATAATGATAGCTGGCTGATGATTGCTTTAATTTTATAAAAAGACAGATGCTGATTGCTTTACAATTTGTTTCCCACCCAAGATGAACAACATAGGCATACCCTAGGTGAACCAGATATTAGACAGAGATACTATTCATTGCTTCCTCGATATGTGCCCCACAACTAATTTAGAACTCAAGTTTGAACACTAATTTGGACCTGACTTGGAGTCCAAGAGGTGAACAGGACGATAAAGTAGCAGGTAATTTTAAGCAATGCATAACATAAGCAGAAACAAAAGAGTGTGACCTCTCTTGTAGACCTGTGTACTCCTCAGGTTCATCTGCTGAGTTGATGATGGTGATGCCGTTGCGGTGGGTGCCGGTGGCAGGGAAGGAGATCTGAGGCAGCGAAAGATGGTCAGGAGTCGTGATGTCTGGTTTGGTGGGTGTTTCTGTCGATGGAGCAGCTCAGGTGAGGTGGACGACGTCGCGGCAGGAGCAGGACAAACCACACAAAGTTCCTTTCGACACCTAGCTGTAACTGAACTAGGGGATAGGAAAAACGCAGGGATAGGAAAAACACCGGAATAGGATAGGAATGCACATGGTAAACAGAGCATTTGTAAACACATGATTTCTGTCAACTTGGGTGTTTGGTTTACAGGAATTGGAAGAGGAGAGGAATGCAAAGAAACAAGGCCAAAATAAAGTGAAACCATATGAAAGCATGTACAGTTAGAATGTTATTCTGCCACTAATGCACTTGGTCTTATTTTCATGCATAGGATTGTGAAAAGTAGGTCCAGGTGGATGTTTTGCTTCATTCCTTTCAACAAAATGCATGAATAATTGAATAGTAGAGTGCCATTGGAAAATTCCCTATTGCTATGTTTTTCCGTTGAACCAAAATAGCCCTAATGGATCGACATGAATGTATAGTAATAAGTGATGCAACAAGTGTACAACCTCTTTGCCGTAGCCGTGTCGACCTCAACATCATTGGGTTGGTCGCTGAGGCAGTTGAGGCAGAGGTGGTTGTCGGAGGTGTGGAGGAAGATCTGAGGAATTTGTAGACGGCGTCCAGGGCACTGCTCTGTTGTGATGGATCGTTCTGTCATTGGAGTAGCTCCGGTGAGCCGTAAGACGTCAAGGCTGATGCAGCACAAGACAGACATCGTCCATCTAAAGTGGGATTCTAATAGCATCTCCAATAGATGATGTAAAATAGATGTAAAATTTACATCACCAACAACCACCTGACTACAACAGATGAGGTAAAAACTGTTGAATCTGAACTTAACTGCCGAAACTAAAATTTATTGTGGAATCTGAATGTTACTGTCGAAACTGACGCAATGGTAGCAGAGAGGCACTTGACATGTAGTTTAGGGAGGGCCTGCAGTTCATCTTCAACCTACACCCCCCTGAGCCGCCAGCCACCACCGGCCGAACCGCCGGCCCCAGCGCCGCCTCACCGCCCCGAAACAACTCCCCATTGCCGGTCTGCCGCCGCCCCGGCCAGCCCTCTAGGCCCCCACCCCCACCCTGAACCCTAAGATAGATAGTGAGGTACCTCTCCGGTGAGCCCCCGTCCCCGCTGCGGGTGGTTCTTCCTTAACTCCGGTGAGCCCCCCACCCCCTGAAAATTGACTGACCCAAAAGTTGATTTAGTCGACTGAAGTGTAGCTAAATCGGAGCAGAGCAACATCACGAGCGAGGGGGAGAGCAGGAGCAGCAGCTGGGCGAGCGAGCGATTGAGCGAGAGCCCGAGCAGCAGCAGCAGTAGCGCGAGCGAGTGAGCGAGCGAGCGAGCGAGAGGCGAAGCAGCAGCAGCAGATCCGGCTGGTATGGACGCCGCCGCCGAAGGGGCCTCGCACTAGGGGAGAGCCACCGTGGAGATGTCACCCGCGGCACCGACTTCAAGGAAGCCGCTCCATGGGGGTGCGGGATGGAGCACCGTCGGCGCCGGGAGGTCGAGTTAAGGAGAAGGTGCGATGCGATGAGTGTACAACCTCTTTGGTGGTGCCGAGTAGGCCTCGGCTTCGTCCGAGGAGTCGGTGAGGATGCTGTGTTTCCGGTGGAGAAGGTTAAGGCGGTGTTGTGGGGATGGAGCAGCCGCAATAGATAAGGCGATCGTCAGAGCAGCTCCTTGGAGGTGGAGGACGGGGCGGCTGAACCGACGGGACGACGAGATGGACGACGGATCCTCATCCGGGGAGGTGGACGAGGGACGTCGAGCTGTTGCGGTGGACGACGTCGTCGGGGAAGAGGCTCCGGCTGGGCAGCGGTGAGGTGGCGGACGGACGAGGGTGGGGTTTCACGGCTGGAGCGGAGAGGTTATGGCGGCTTGGGATTTCGAATGGCAAAAAGGAGGCGATGGGAGGGGGTGAACCATGACTTAGGGACGCACTTGTCCAAAATGTAGGGTGTGTTACAAAAGAACCCCCACCGATTTGAACTAGCGGCCCTTTAGGCTCAGGGTTAGAAGGGGGATTTCGCGTGTCGGGAATTGGCAGCTGGAAGGAGTTTTCGCGCGCGTTGTAATTTCGGGATAGCAAGGCGTGGGTTGTGAAGGCGCCAGTTTTGGGAGCACGATATCTGAATTTTCGGGATATAACAAGGCGCGGGTTGAATTTTAGGGACAAGCCTAACGTGTAATATTGTACTTGTACGTACCAAATCAATTTACACTTCCCTCAACCAAAAACAAAACGAAAAAAATAAAACTATTCACACCACACAAAGAGAGAGTCTTGCCCCGGTTTACTATAAAAATGCTATTCAAAGCTAGTCCCTCCTTCCATCTATATAGGGCCTAATGCATTTTTCGATGCTAACTTTGACCAAATATTAGAGCAATAATATATGACATGCAACTTACACAAGGCACACCGTTAAATTCGTCTGTGAAAGGTTCTTTCAATGATATAATTTTCGCATTGTGCATGTCATGTACTATTAATCTTGTCAATAGTCAAAGGCGGTCTTAAAAAACGCATTATGCCCTATATAGATGGAAGGAGGGAGTATGAATCCATGTTATGTCCAATTAAATTTTTTCGCTTGCTGTATAATGCATGTAACCTACTCATACCAACATTTTAGTGCATTCCAAATGTCTATACTACCGCTGCAATTCAAACTGAATTTGAATTCGTTTCTCTATTTCAATAAGAATCTACAATCATGATTGTTGCCAACTTCAACCATCATTCGTGTATTACCTTAATAACACACCACATGATTGCTATAGAGATAGATATGAACTATGTGTACTACATGAACTCGAATTCTATTTTTTGAATACACTTGATGTTGATTCCAAATAATAGTACATTTGATGTACTAACTATATATTCATAATCTAAACCATGTTCCATACGTACACCGTGTTTATCACACATAGTACAGTGCCCCGCCCCCTACATTATGACAAGTATTTAGACCTGAGCTGCAAAAGCCACACATTAGCCCAAATTATGATCAGTGTTCTATATATTATATATAGTACTAGCAAGATGCCCATGCGTTCCACAGAACATCAACATGATCAAGGGGGGCCTAATTTGCAAATATGGAGAGGGGTGTGGGTATCTTTTTTCAAAATTGCCATAGTTTCCTTCCTATCCGTCAGATATAAATCGGACGGCCTATATTGCAGGATGGCAGGCACACCATCATCAACAACTCCGTCTTTATATAAGAGTAGAGATAAAATATATTATATGTAGTATAACATGTTCATAACCACACCATGTGTATCACCGTTATATATATTCACACTTGCGTCGGTTTAAAACACTATGATAAATTCTTAAAATATCCGAATTCGCTTTTTATAATGAAGTATGATCTCTATCGTCTTTTACACCCACATAATCCTCTTATCTTTGTAGCTAGCACTAACTTTCTCTCGTGCATGCACACGCCTGCATCCCTCTCACCCTCCCTCAGCATTCTCTAGCTCAATCGCGCAAATTCGTCTTTTCACTTTAGGTCGTTCACCCACGGTGTGTGTAGGCCCCCCAGCTCCTTCTTTACGGCACACATCGATCGATATGCCTCTCTAGCCAGGTGTGCCTAGCACAAACACAAGCTTCCCTCTTCTCTTATCACTGTCCATGCCTCACTCCCACCACTCTTTTCATCGATCTCGTACTCGCACAGTCCTTCCCCTCGATATAGTATGACTCTCGCACCACCTCCTAGATGCATCCCTCTCTCTCTATCCTTCTCCTTGTGCCTCATTTGCTTCTAACACACACATGCATGTATACCGATCGATCTCCCAATATATACCTAGGTCGACTTTAACTATTCCCCCCCATCAATCGACGTACCTCACAAGTTATGTCTCTCCTTTCTCTAACAAAGGACAATTGATCTTCCTATGTAGTTACGTCTGCTTACCATAGCCATATCGTCCCCCCTCATCATTCATGCATGCCTCCTGACCCGTCTCTCACAGGCACGTGCATAGACAGGCAGACATCCCCTCTCTTATTGATATTGCAGGCGTGCCCTCCGGTTGTCTATCAAGCCTATCCCACCATTTGTTAGAAGCAACTCCACTACCACCCCCTCCAACACTCTAGCTCTGTCTCTCTCCCAACCTTATTCCTGTCCTACACATATGCATGGATGCCGATCGGTCTCCCTTAATATATGAGGTAGATCGATCTCCCTTAATACATGAGGTAGGCCTCTCTCCTCCTCCACACATATACCAGCCATTGTACCTCTATAGTTAATTAGGCCTCCCCCCACCACACACCGATAGTCGAGCGCTATAGGTAGGTATCCATGCCACAGAGACAAACTGCACCTGTCCCCTCTCACGTTCCAGTAGGCCAGCCACTCTATATCTTTGACGTGGTCACACACAAATTCGATGACACTCTTTATCAATCGCGCACGCACACACACACACACATCATCCCTCTCTTTGATTCTATGGACACCTCAAGCCGATGATACCTCCACTCTCTTCTCGTGGATCGCCCCCTCTATATAAATGATATATCCAGGACTCTATTTCACACCCATTGCATATGTTACATTTTTTG
>NC_057814.1:434233580-434304299 GCF_018294505.1 Triticum aestivum
ACTATATTCTCTACGTTTGTATCTCTCTCACACAACCCCACGTAGGTGGTGTACATATACAAGAAGAGAATAGGTGCACCGTGCACGTACTCACGCTTCGTGCCCAGCCACACCCGCGCGGGTACACGGTGGAGCTCATTTCTGTATGAAATGGCAGCCCACGTGCTAATTTGAACGCGTGTAGCGGTTGTTTACCTACGGAGGTCGTGTACCACGGGTGCACGAAACAAAGTTCGACTTGATGCGTTCGCGTGTTATTTTTAAATAAAGTTATATCGCTCAATGGCACGTACACAAAATATAAAATGATTTTTATGGAGAAAAAGGTAGTCCGCTCCACTATATACAATGGAGCATGCCTACCTGGTTTGTTTCTCTTCAGAGTATCTCACACAAGGCTGCGGTAGCCTCTCTCTCTCTCTCACCGTTGGTCACTGATCCGGCCGCATCCCGTACGCCGGCGGATAGGGAGGACGTGCATCGTTTCTCCGTTCGACGGCGCCGAGGCAGCACGTCCCGATCTGCGGTACACGCCGTTCTCTCTGACCAAGTTCCGGCGCGGTAGGGCCTACGCCACCTGCTCGCTACCACAGTATGGGCAGATTCTGCCCGCCGCCGCTCACCTAGTTACATCCCGACGACCTCCAGGTATCCCCTCCGGCCTTGCTCCACTTCCCGTCCTCCCACGTCGCTGCATGTGGATCTTCCATAGTTCTTTGCCCAAAACGTAGCTCGTCCGGCGTACTTTCCATATTGCAATCTCGTCCTCACACCGTTTTAGACAAACACAACCGTGTTGTTATCTTCCCTTAGGACAAGGAATATGCTTCTTTTTTGTCGTCGCATGTGTCATCAACTGTTATTGGCCACTAATTGTTTCCTTTCTACCTCTTTTTTGCAAACAAGGCTATCCATTTCACCTCGTTGCTATTGCAACCTTTTGGTGAACTGCACAAATCACTTTTTTCTTAAGATTGTTTTGTGCAGTTGTACTGAAATGTCACACGGGCAGCGTCTCTACATTTCAGTGCGACTGCACAAAGGGAGATTGGTTTTGCTCTATCCTCCTCATCCAACTCCGAGCCTAATCTTCTCCAACTAGTTAGTCTTAAGAGAGACTGCAAAGGTGACCGGCTTCTATTTGTGTGTTTATTATTTCATCAGCAGTCCTCTATTATCGTAATCACACTTAATATCTTTGGAACAGGGACGCTCAGCTCTATTTTAGTGGAACTGCACAAAATGATCGGAATGTTGCATGCTCCAGACAGCTACTTTTTTTTCCAACATGCCTTGTTGATTTAGACAGAGCTGGGGGGACGTTGCTGCCAATGAAAGCATGGATCAATTTAAATTTAACACCTTTTCACAACTTTGTCTTCAGTTGTGATGTAAAATATTAGCTCTGATCTGCTAATAATTGAGATGCATTAGCAAGGAAGTTAGTTTTTTATTGTTTCCGAAAGAGCATCGATGGCAAGACACACGAAACAAAAGTTGAAAGCTCACACCATTGTACAATTTCATGTCGCTGGAAAATTATTTGTATAGTACGTCAATTATGTAAACAAATGCTGGAAGCTTGATAGCATTGCCAGCGCCTCTTCGGCATCCGGGTCCATGTGCCATGCACAAAATTATACTCCTTCGTTCCTAAATATTTGTCTTTTTACAAATTTTAAATGGGCATATTTTAGAGTGTAGATTCACTCATTTTGCTTCGTATGTGTACTCCCTCCGTTCCTAAATATTTGTCTTTCTAGAGATTTCAACAAGTGACTACATACGGTGCAAAATGAGTGAATCTACACTCTAAAATATGTCTATATACATCCGTATGTAGTAGTCCATTTGAATCTCTAAAAAGATAAATGTTTGAGTAGTCACTCGTTGAAATCTCTAGAAAGACAAATACTCCGGAGTATATTTAAGAACCGAGGGGGTAGTGCACAAACGCATGGGAGACTCAGCCTGGTCGTTGCGCCGCATTAATAGTGAGTAATGAGCAGTCAAATCATAAGCCCCCCTTTCCCACTGTAAGTTGATCGGAAGAAGCAACCATCAATACGCTCTTCTTTGAATCTGCTCATACTACTCCATCTGTCACTGTTTATAGAGCGCGCTTCAGAAAAATAAAAAATCTCTGGGACCAAGGCGACTAGCGATCGGCCTGAAAAATAGCATTGGTAGTTATAGCACGGCGTCTATTACTAGAGGAAATAATGCGTACACACATGCATGCAGTGCTTCCACCCCGGGTACACACATGCATGCACTTACTCCACTCCATAGTACATCGAGAGAAAATTGTGGACTTGATTGCGGTTACCACGCCCTAATTAATTGAGCATTAAACCAAACGCGTCTAAAGTCTCTCTGGTGGTGGAAATGCATTGAGAGAAATGCATCATAATGAAGCGCGCCCTGTAAACTGTGACGGAGGGAGGAGTAGTATGAAGGTGCAAAACCAAGTACGCATATGGCCAGTCGGTCAACGCACCTCCTCTTGGCATATCACTGACATGTGGGACCAGAGTGTGAGCAAACCTATCTCAATTGACGGCAAAATGGCCAACCCACCGTTCCTTGAGAGAGACGAAGAGCGAGAACACATAGACGGGCTCGCACGGAGGCCAAGATATATTCGAGCATGGTTGATCGATATCATCATTACATGTTGGGCTGCCGTTTTTCGCCCTTCTCCGGAATAAATGTGTACTTTATCAGAGATTAAAAAAATAAGAGTACAGACGCTCCACCATGGGGTTCTAGTAGTAGTACTACTCGTACTACTAAACCTTGCGCTTGGCTCTTCGCCTCTTCGTGAAGTCGAACAATGATGGTACTCCGCATGTTCGGTACTACAGTGTATGCCTGTGGCAATCTGACACCCAATGAACTGATGCATGTCCACCTCCTGGGCGAGGGTAGGTTGCATTAGTCAAAAGGCATAAGCGAGCTTCACCTTGTCCTGCAAGCTTCTCCTCGTTCTGCGAGTTGACGGGACACACCAAAAAGTAGTGCTAGTCCATACTCCCTCCTTTCTGGTTAATATGGCTTAATCTTTTTTGCGGGTAAATGAGAGAGCTTTATTCATATATAAGCATTCTTAGGACGATCAGCCAAGACACTGGTCACTAGGAAGCGAGGTACCCCGCAAAAAAGAAGTAGGAAGCGAGGTGTTTCATCAAGCCAGCTCTCGGCCACATTCAAAGTGCAGCAAGCACGGTTCGCACAAAGATGCGCCGCAAGGTTTGCTGACCTGTTTACATGCTGAATAACAAAAAAAGAGGAAATATTACCGAGCGCTCCTATTTGTAACAGGATATGAGCCAGAATTAAGCAAGAATTGTGGCGAGTGTTCCATGCAATCAACTTCCATTATCACATGCGAGAACCCTCGAAGAGAACCAAATGTGTTGAAGATTGCTTTATCACATTTTAAAAATATAATAAGAGTGCAGACGCTCCTCCATCCGGTTCCTAGTACTAGTATAGTACATAACTCTATAGACTATAGTAGTAGTACTAGTACTAGTAAACTTTGCGCTTGGCTGTTCGCCTCTTCGGGGAGTCGAACAATAATAGTACTAGTATAGTGTATGCTTCTGGCAATCTGACACCGAATTAACTGTTGCATGTCCACCGCCTAAGCGAGGGAGAGCTTGCATTAGTAAAAAGTTTCTCCTCGTCCTGCGAGCCACTGCGCGCAAGCTTCTCCCGTCCTGCAAGCTTCTCCTCGTTCGGCAAGTTCACGGGACACAGCAAAGTAATGCTAGTCCATACTGCCTGCTCTCCGGTTAATATGGCTTAATTTCAAACGAGATAAATACACTATCTGTCACTGTATATTTGTAAAAGTATGGTTAGTGGACTTCATAATACGCTCATTGCGCTCAATATATACATTTTTTGGTGTTTATACGGTCACTAGCTCACCCTGGCTGAGTATGTGTATGCATGCACGTGTAGGTTGGGCACTTGAACGTGACCGTGTGTTTTCCGTCGTGTGCTCGGACATGCATGCATTAGGGCGTCGCGCGCGTTTTTGCGTCCATGTGTACATGTGACTGTTGCATACACGTAGGGGGAGTACGTGTAGGGGCCACTAAAGGAGCAGTCAAATCACGAAGTAAGTTAGTCGGAAGAAGCAACCATCATTTCACTCTTCAATGACACGTACGCAATATAAAATGGTTGATATGGAGAGAAAAAGAAAACCACTATATATACACTAGCAGGAGCCTAAGCTACAAGCCTGCTTGCTTGGGTTGCTCTCTTCACAAGCATAGAACGATGGTGTCCACACCGCTGATCACATATCCGGCCTGATCCCGCAGCTGGAGGAAGGGAACATTGTTTTGCGTAGACATGGTCGACATCGGCGAGGGAGAAAATCCACAGTCGATGCATCCCAATTGGGGGTCACCGCGGTATGGGCCGATGCTGCGTCCCAACCGCCCTTCTAGCTACAGCCTGACGTCCCAGGTAGTCCATCTTCCTTTTGGAGCCGGCTTGCTCCACTGCCGCAGCTCCCCATGTAGCTCCATCTCCATGTCGATCTTTCTCTACTTCTACCGGCTTCTACTTGTGATGAGTTTATGTCTCATGAACTAGTGCTAGTACTATTATTCTAATCACACTTCTTCAATATCTTTGCCATCAAGGATGCTCAGCTCAATTTTAGTGGAACTGCACAAAAGCATCGTATGATCCGAGGGTGTCAACCGTCTTTCCTTCGATAGGTTCTACTTGGCTAGGAAATTAAATCCTGTTTAGGGTTTAGGGTTTAAGTCATAGTGACCCCATCAGTAGTTTTTTCTTTCGTACACACTCTCACAACTTTTATCTTTAGTTGTGAAGTAAATATTGGCTATGATCTATGAATCATTGAGATGCATCAGCATGCGTGTTAGTTTTGCTTTGTATTTGATGGAATACTATAATGGGGCAACCTTGGAGTACGAATGAAAATGCAGTGGAAAGTTTCCCTTTTTTCTGGAGAAAAAATGGAAACAGAGAGAAACCAACGTTTCGTTTCATTGGATCGCGCCATCGAGCAAAACCAACGTTTAAATCACGTCTATCGCGTTCGTGTCTCACCCTCCTCCACGGCTCAACCCCACACTGCTTGTCGATGGATCGCGCCATGGAGTACTAGTACTACTGGAAGAGATTGACGAGTTGGGGGAGGACAGCTAGCTGTAGCACGGACTCCCAAGAAATTTTTACATGCATGTTGTGGCCAGCTATTGCGGCCTTTGAACGCAGAGCAGTCACGTGCACTAGGAAGCGGTGCGGGCGACGCTCTCTCAATCGGCGCGCCGCTTCAATGCCGGCGCCAGTGAGAGGTCGTGTCCGCTCTGGCCGGGCATGAATGCGGTATTGACCGTTTCGGGCGGGAAGCACGCGCGGGTGATGAAGAGGGTTCGGGTTGGTCAGGAGCGGCCGTGGCAGCGGTCCAGACGCGCGCAAACAAGAGATGTTGTACGTTCATATTGCCGCGTATATAATTAACAAAGTAAATAATGTGCCAGTTGGACAAATATGATTGGAGATCGAGATGGAAATGGAATTTTACGTAAACACGGATATGCATGTCTATGTCTATGTGTGTGCACGCGACGACTCTCGTGACCTAGAAGCGGGGGCGTGTTTTTGATCGAGTTTTCTTTCTTGGTACGTTAAAAAATTGTCCACCAGTTTTCGTTTCTTTTTTCCGGGAACACGCGTATTCTATTTAAAACCACTACTATGGAGAGATTTTTTACTCCATTATGGCCTCTTGTTTGATAGAGTTTCTCGCGTCTCGCTCTCTCACCCTCTCCATATCAAAACAAGATGACAGTGTCCACACTATCTCTCTCCTCACCGGTGGTCACAGATCCGGCTGAATCCCGTCCGCTGCGGGAGGTGAGGAGGTGCAGCGTTGATGTTGTCGCCGTCGGCGATGGAGGAAGCCGATGCGCATCGTCCTCTCGGAGCCGGCGCTGGTGCGGACGAAGGTCCTCCGCGCCCTTGTTCGCTACCGTCGTCTGGGCAGATCCCGCCCGCCCGCCTAAGCGACATCTCGCCCACCGGAGGTATAACTTCTTGTACTGGTCCAGCTCCCCAGGTCGCTGCATGCGGGTTTTCTTCTATGTGACTACTCCCCAGCTCCCCATGTATAGTAGCTAGGGTTCGTCGGCTGGTCCAACATCACCTACTATTATAGAGGAAATGCCACTCGAAAAGTTGTCCTGATTTATGCCTCGGTGGAGGTATACATGTTGTTTCGACAAAAAGTACATGGTGGTTGTGCAGTCATTGTCCATATGCTCCTATTGCTTCTACTAATCTAATACTATCACTAGTTAAATGAAGAAATGCTTTTTTCTCGGGTATCCTGGTTTAGTTCCCATCACGATAATCATGATGCTTCTGTTTGTTGGTGTACTTTTCATAATTCTTATTGACAATTGAGATGTCGTTGTTAATCTTGTAAAAGAAAGTAACAACACTATACCCCTTTTTTATAATTTTGGAAACAACGATGCGTATCTCCATACCCAGGCATGTCTTCCTCAATTTTAGTGGAACTGCACAAAATTGGATGGCCATTGTTGTTCCGCCTCACTGTCCTCTGCCACATGGTTCTTCCTTCCACGAGCTTGATTACTAAGAAGAACCATACCACAGTGAGGATTTGTCGAACTTCATAGGTGCCTCACCCAAACTTGATGCCAAATGGATGATGCATCACCACGATGACCTATCGATGCTCATGATTGCGCCTCATGGTTGCGTCGACTGGTGAAGCTGATCGGTTTTCAATGAAAAACAAGCTGTCTTCCATCAGTGCTCTTTGCTTGTTACCCACAAAGATGATATCCTTCATCAGTTCACCTTGGTTGCGTTGGAGACGCAGTCGTCTTTCACGTTGGTGCAATTTTATCACACAATTGGCTATGAACCAAATGTTTCCTCGAAGAAGGATTGACGTTGGTACTAAGAGCACAAGTTTTGTATTGATTTCTAAGCCTTCTCACAACTTTGTCTCCAGCTCCCCTGTAATTTTATTTGTCCATCTATTAACTTTGATTAAAAAAATGGTGTGGACTAAAAACCCGGATGGACGTAGTAGCCCTCCATTTTTATTTACTCCGCATATTAGATTTGACTGAAGTCAAACTTTGTAAAGTTTCACCAAGTTTAGGATGAACACAACAAACCATAATTATTAGAGAGGGCAAACTGTACACACTGTCAAACCTTTCCGATAATTGAAATTAAAATTCTTTATTTGTACACACACTGACATGTTTCCAATAATTTGGCGCATGTGTGGTTGTTCACTTAAGGGAGGGTAGTGTACCGCACGTGAAGGACAGGAAGTGCGACCAGGACGCGTGGATCGTTAGTTCATCGAAAGTACTCCCTCTGTTCCTAAATATTTGTCTTTCAAGTGGTTTGAAATGGACTACCACATACGGATGTATATAGACATTTTTTACAGTGTAGATTCACTCATTTTGCTCCGTATGTAGTCATTTGTTGAAATCTCTAGAAAGACAAATATTTAGGAATAGAGGGAGTAGTAGTTTTCTTCACTGGTACGTTAAATAAAGAGTTTCGTTTCGTACTTACCCAATTTAAAAAGATTGTTATGGAGAGAATAAGAAAACCACTCCACTATATATTAGTCGTATGCACGAGTACTATATGGACGCAGCTTCAGTGACTTTAGTGAACCTGCCTTTGGGTTTATGACAGGTGAGCCCAAAATGTGGCGGGCCCACCTATCATACAGCCAAAAGCAGGTGCAGTTAAGGCACCGGAGCTCAGTCCGTACTACAGTATATATATAAGCTGGAGCCTCAACGCTTGTTCGCTAGGGTTTGCACTCTCCACACTCTTTCCGCACTACATATATATACACGCTGGAGGCTCAGCGTTCCTTTTCTAGGGTTTGCTATATTCACAGTCTCTCACCCTCTTCAACAGATCTAAACAAGACTACGTTGTGGCCTCTGTCTCTCTCACCGCCCTCACAGCTGGCGAAGGAGGCGTCCGGATCCCGTCGCACCGGGAAGGGGAGGAGGTGCAGCGTTCACTCTATCGCCTTCGGCGAGGGAGGCAATCCACTACCGGCTGCGCTTTTCTCTTTCACCCAGCGCCTGTGCGGGAGGGCCACTGACCCCTTCTTCCTCGCTGCCGGATGTAGTGTGCGCAGATCCGACCTCCCGCCGCACGCCTTGCCACATCCCGGCGACCCTAAGGTATAAGTTTCTTTGAAACCGTCATTGGTCTAGCTGCATGCGGATCTTTTTTGATTCTGTAGTCGAATCTAGGTCTTGGTTCAAAGAGGAAAGAAGGGTGCGATGGGGTGGAGCATGAATCTAGGACGTGGTTCAATGAGGAAAGGAGGGAGGGAAAGTAGTATAGACTAGCTATCCAGCCGCTTTGTTGGTCGAAAAGGGAAAAAGGGGGTAACCCAATACACACATTTGTAAGGAACCGAACTCTTTGTTGAAAAGGGAAAGAAACTGGGGGGGTCGGGTAGTTTGCAGAGGACTAGATTTGCTGCCCACACATAGGAAAAAGTTTCAAAGAGAACATATATGGGACCAACGCAGATATGCTGCTTGGCTACATACTCTGCATTACCCATTTATACGTGTGGACGCACATGGTGCTGGCATGTCCCATGTCCCATACACATGATCGTGCAGTGTGTTTTGAGATGTTGTGCTACTTGTATTGGTACTGTTTTAAATAAATGTTGAATTGAAGCTATTGCATTGCTCCCTTTTCCCATTAAGTTGTGAACAAAAATGGTACCTACCCAGACATGATGCTTGTTGCTTTGTTACAACAAACTCTGCATCACCCCCTTTATAAGTAGATGGAAGCACATGGTGTTGTTGCGCCCACTCGCCCCTGGAACTGTTTATGCTTTTTCTTAATCTAATGCTGATGGTAAAATTAAGCAATGCCACTCTCAGAATTAACTACTGAACTATTTTAAGAGAATTTCTCTGTTAATATGAATCAATGCAACCGTTTTATAAATGCTACTATCCTATAGTTTGTTTTCCATCAAGATAAGGTAGATGCTTCTTTTTGTGGCCACATGTTTCATCCTCCTTTATTGGCAGTAATTGTTTCCTTTTTTGCCTCTGTTAAATCAGGGATGTCTATTCAACTTGTTGCTATAGCAAACTTAAATGTCACACCGGCGACTTTACTTGATTTCAGTGCAACTGCACAAAACGAGATTGGATTTCCTATTCGTTTTGGCAGATTCGTACGTGATCTTGTGTGCGTCATGACAGGTTGGTACTTGCCTTCATCCACATGATCGTGCAGTGTGTTTTGAGATGTTGTGCTACTTGTATTGGTACTGTTTTAAATAAATGACGAATTGAAACTATTGTATTGCTATCTTTTCCCATTAAGTAGTGAACAAAAATGGGACCAACCCAGACATTATACTTGTTGCTTTGTTACAAGAAACTCTGCATCACCCCCTTTATAAGTAGATGGAAGCAGGTGTTGTTGGTGCGCCCACTCTCCCCTGGAACTGTTTATGCTTTTTGTTAATTAATCTAATGTTGCTGGTAAAATCAAGCAATGCCACTCTCAGAATTAACTACTGAATCTTATTTCAAAACTGCAACACTTGTGAGCGATTGGCGGGATTACCATTTTTGTGGTCGCATGTTTTATCCTCCTTTATTGGCCAGTAATTAATTCCTTTTTTGCCTCTATTAAAACAGGGATATCTATTCAACTTGTTGCTATTGCGACATTTTGCTTCGCTTAATTTTGGTGGAACTGCACAAAATGAGACCGGATATCCATATACGTGTTGAGATCTCTTTTAGATCTTCCTCGGGAGTTGTTCCAAATCTTGGTCTTGAAAGGTCAGTACCCACTTTCCTTAGAATGAACTACTGAATCTTAGTTCAAAACTTCAACACTTGTTAGGGATCGGTGGGAGTACCATTTCTGTTAGGGATCGGCCGGAGTACATGTTTAAGAAATGTATTGTTCAGATAATGTCTCTGTTATTATATATTAGTTACAGTGTTTTACAAATGGTACTATCCTGCTTTGTAGTTCTTTTGACATGTTTAACCAAGGTATTGTTAAGATAATGTCTCTGTTAAAATGAATCAGTCGCATTGTTTTAGGAATGATACTTTTCTGCTTTGTCATTCTTTATACATGTTAAAACAAGGCATTGTTAAGATAATATCTCAGTTAATATGAATGAATCACACTGATTGAGAATTGCTACTCTCCTGCTTTGCTTCCCAAAAGATAAGGTAGATCAGTAGATGTTTTTCTTCTGGGAGTACAAGTCATCAACCGTTATTTCTTAGTAATTGTTTCCCTTATACCTATTGTTGCTTACAGGGATATCAAAATTAAAGCTCGGTTTTTATTCCGTCTTTGATTTTAGTTGAACTGCACAAAAGGAGCCAATGTGTCTAAGGCAAACTGCTGCATTAGTGGGTCCAGTTGGTCTTACCACTTTGCAGAAAGAAGCAATCACTGTTTGTGCTACATTACACAAGGAATGATCGAGAAGCTTTACAGAGTATTAGTAGACGCTGGTGACATGACTAGTCTGCAGAGAGCATAGGAAACTCTACAACAGGTGGAGTGCACTGGGCAAAAAGTGCCCAAACAAGTACAGGAAGCCAGGACAGGACTCCAAATCTGTCAATGTCATTCTAAGCAACAATGATGGGGCATCTGGGTATGGTAATCTGTTTACCGTACTTTCAGTTTATTAGTCCACCGATTGGTGGGTTGACCCTAGGGCCAATATTCATGTTTGTGCTGCTGTGTCTTTGTTTTCTTGCAGCATATAAATACAATATCCATAGGGATGCTCAGCTTGATTTTAGTGGAACTGCACAAAATGTCCAGATGGTTTGTGTCCTCCATAATACTTCATCATGCACAATACATCGAATGGTTCTCTAATCATTCGTCGTCACCTTGAGCCACCGGACTATATGTTTTAATGGTGCTGCCAGCGTCGGCCATTAAGAAGGGTAAGAAGAAAGACAAAAAGAGAGATGGCTGCTTTACTTGTGGTTCGGAGGAACACTGGGCAAACAAGTGCCCAAACAAGTACCAAGAAGCCAGGACAGGACTCCAAGTCTGTCAATGTCACTCTAAGCAACAATGATGGGGCATCTGGGTATGGTAATCTATTTACCGTACTTTCAGTTTGTTAGTCCACCGATCTGGGTATGGTTTTCTGGCAGCATATAAATACGAAATCCACAGGGATGCTCAGCTTGATTTTAGTGGAACTGCACAAAATGTTCAGATGGTTCATGTCCTCCATAATACTTCATCATGCACAATACATCGAATGGTTCTCTAATCATTCGTCGTCACCTTGAGCCACCGGACTATCAGATGACAAAACCCTGCCCGTTCCACAATCATAGGCATTACATATTTTGAATGGGAAAAGCCTGTCAAAGTTGACATTAGTTTAATATATTGGAATTGGAAAACCTTGTCAATTTTTGCTCATTGATGTTAGCCAGAAGACATGCATTTGATATTTTTGAGTGGGACGCCCTTTGCTGTGAGCAACGTCGATCGTTTTTTCCTATTCCTGTCTTCAGTTCAGAAGTAAATATTTACTCTGCTGATATACATAGTCACATGAATGTTGACTTATGTAAGATATTTTAAGAGTTTGTTCTGAATATTGTCTATGTAATGCCAGGCCTTGCGTTTGATTGCAAAGTTGAGCTTGGAATGTTGTGGCATGCGGCATCATGAGCTGTTCACCGTGCCTCCTGAGAATAATGCTTCGTATTGTTTTGCATGTCGATCTAATGCCAGTGATTTGCTTGTTAAGAAGATCATCCTCTTCTGTTGTTTCCGCGCTTAAGAAGTTCATCGTCTTATGTTTCACTCATAGACTATACGACAAGTCGAGTAGGTTAGACGTGAAACCATATGATCTTCCGACCAATTCATCATCTTAGGCCGTGATTGGATCATCGTTTTCCAACCAAAACTGCTTGTAAAACTGACGCTTGTAAATAAAAGCAGATGGTATCGGGCGAAGCGTTTGGTTGGTCGATTTCGACTAGTAAAATATACAATGGTCTTTCAAATTACACGCGTAACCCGCCGGTTTTACTTACAGACCTCGGGCCCTCGGTTTCATTACGCCTGTATTTTATGCGTTGTTTCCGATGACGAGTAAATTACACTTGTATCTTAATATAGGTGTGAAATAAACCAGAGCTCCCAAGCGCGGCCTTACCGTTTCATGCCGTCTCAGTCTCTCGAAGGTGCTCATACGTGTCCGATGATCCTGGCTTCCTGAATGAGCAGCGGGCGCTGTATCAGACCATCCATAGGGCCCGCGAGGCCCTCTCCATCGTCCTTCGAGTTGTTGCGCTCGCCGTGGCGCCGAGCTTTGTTAACATGGTCAATGAACATGAGGATTTAGGAGATGACTTTATTTTGACTGGATTACAGTAGGGACCCACTAGGGCCATAGCCGTACGTACGCAAGTGCCTCCTTATTATGTACAACTATATTTTTTTTGCTTCCTCCTAGTTTTCTGACATCACGGTCCCACACCATTGTCAACCTATGTAGTCAATATAAACGAGAGAATTGCACAAGGTGCGGCCGACAGCTGGGACCAAGCAGCTCGAGTAGTATTTGTGTTTTTGAGGCATGAGCACTGCAGAGTTTTTTTTGGCGATGTTTTCGTTGTTGTTCAGAGGAGAGAAGGGTATTAACTGGGCGGTCTGTGGCCCGTCTAGCCCAGGACAGATATCCAGCCCAGATATTAATTTTTTTAAGATGAAAATGGCTAGCCCAGCTATACGTTTTTTTGAGGAATACCCAAGCAAGGTCAACTTGTTATTCTCCGCCCCGCTGGGCTGCAAATCTTTCCTAGGAGGGATGCATTAGGCTTAACAGGAAAATGGGCTTTAAAAAATAATAAATGGGATGTAATTATAAAAACTGGGCAGTAACTATAAAAAAATGCACCAAACAGGAAATTAGTTTATAAAATATTATTTATGGATTTTGAAAATCTTAATTTTTAATTGTTGCGCGCAGAATGTTTCGTTGGATTTTTACGTAATACAAATTTATATTTAATCTGACTAGAAATTTTGGGATAAAAATATTTCGGATCCCATCAAAATGTGGGAAA
The DNA here is from genome assembly GCF_018294505.1 of Triticum aestivum. Lineage (NCBI taxonomy): Eukaryota > Viridiplantae > Streptophyta > Magnoliopsida > Poales > Poaceae > Triticum > Triticum aestivum. The sequence goes on from NC_057814.1 coordinate 434,246,783, forward strand.
TTTTATTGAATTCTATGTTGAACGGTTGGTTGAAATTATTAATCGTTGTCCTAGCTAGAGAATGGGCTGTACTTTTAACAAACTGTAAATGGGCTGTAGTAAATTTCATTAGAATTCAAAAATGGGCTGTACATTCTTACAAATCACAAATGGGCTATAAGTTCGCTGCCACACACTTGTGGGCCTACTAAGTTGACGCGTACCCTAAAAAAAGAAGTTGACACATATGCAAGGCTTTGTCAACTTATTATAGTCAACACACAGTTCTAGCAGCAGTGGCCGTTGGATGTCTATCGACGGGATGTCATGCTTCTTCTTCAATCTCGGATATTCTAGCTTCGGCCACCCCAAAAATGATTCCTCCCCCTGACATCTGGGGCGCACCGTTTCGGAGGCTGACCTATGGGCCTACTAAGTTGACGCGTACCAAGGGCTTTGTCAACTTAGTCAATATAAACGATTCTAGCTGCAGTGATCATACGATGTCCATCCAACGGCCGTAGTACTTCTTGAACCTCTGGTCTTGTTGCTCCAGCCTCCCAAAGCAGCGCCGGTCGTGCCGCCTGCTCCTGCCTCCCGTGGCCGGCTGTGCTGCCGCGGAGGCCTCACCGCCTGATGAGGACATCAATACCATTGTTACACCCACAACCCCTGCTACTATACATACTGGACCGATTACTAGAGCTCGCGCACGCCAATTTAATTACCAGGTACTTTCGTTTCCTGGTAATGATTCTAATGTTCATGAGAATATGATGCTGCCTAAATTGGATACATTTGTTTTGCTTTCAAATGAAGGGCCTAGCTTGGAGAAGGATGAACATTGGAGCAAGAACAAGCATGGAGTTGATGGCATGCGCAAGGGAGACGAGAACAGAGTTTCAAGTGATGATTTCATGACTTTGAAGACACCATAATGAGTGCATGAAGCCTTGGACGAAATATACAAGATGCCACTTCATAATTTTCGTCCAGAGGCTATTCTAGATGCTGTGTCACCTTATTTTTGGGCGAGGCCCATGTAATTTCGAAATACTTCAATATAGGCTGTTTTTAGAGTCCGTATGTGTGGGGAAACAAGAGTTAGGGTGAGTTTCGGACCCCTCCTCCAAGGGCCACGAAATTCCCCCCCCCCCTCTTCCTCCATATATACAGCCCCTAGGGCATCATTTAGACTTTGGGTTTTTGTTTAGATTAAAAGTTCGCCATAGCTGCAACTTCGCGTACTTCGTTTGTGTTCAACGACCAGACAAAGGAGTCACAGAACCCCACCTTCATTAATAAAGCTTTCCTCTTTTATTCGCAATATCCAGATTGCAATCTCAGTTTCTTGCTTGTTCTTCGTTTGCTCGCAGGAAATAGACCCTCGTGGTCAGGTTGGTCCTGCTCCGGTGTGGTCAATAACCCCTCGGGAAGTTGGTTTAGCGATTGCTAAGGCACGACGTCTTCGCACGTTCGTAGTCGGATCGTCAAAGTCGACTCCCACAGAAAACGATTCCTATCTCATCGAAACATCGGGACACCTTTGCCTCTATCACCGCCCCCACTACTCCCATCGCTGGCCAGGCCATCCCTCCACTCACCCACACCCCTTGTTATTCTGCGGCGATGGCAGCCTCACACCGCAGCCAAACCAGTGAACCCTCATACTCCTCTCCGTGCGGGCTTCCACTGCCGTGTCTTCCCCGACTCCGCGTCGTCCCCTTCCTAGGCCTCGCCGTTGTCCACCGCCCTGGTGCTCTCGGCGCGGCGTGGTCAACGTGGTCAAGGAACGACTTCCATCGGAAGAGTACGGTACGTGGAGAGGCTAACAGCTGGGTCCACGACGGCCGCAAGGAAGTGCCTCCTTATTACGCGCAAAATAATTATTCCTCCACCTGACAGCAGGGACCCACCGGACTGGCCACTGTATTTCGCGAAAAAAAGTTTCCCCCTGACTGCTGGGACCCACCATCTACATCTTCGCACGCAAGGAAGTGCGTCCGGGCGAAAAAAACGATTCGCCCCCTGACTGCTGGGACCCACTAGCTACATCTTCGCACAGAAGGAAGTGCATGACAGTCGGGACCCACCTGGTCGAAGCGTACGTAGCGTTGTCATTCCGGTCGGAAACGTGTACATACATACTGGTCGATGTAGAGGCGTGCACGTGTCATAGTAGAGGCGCGCACGTAGCATGTACACGTACGTACATCGGCCAGGGTGCAAGAAAGTAAATACGGCCACGTACATACATACGGGCGGGGTCTCAAACGCCTACTTGCGCATACATACGGCCAAGGCTCGTGTACATGGTTGGCTCAGAACAGAGAAACTGCGTCATCGTCGTGTTCATGGGGAGGCAACGGAATGTGTCGTGTTCATCGGGAGGCAACGGAACGCGTGGGAGCCAACCGGCTTGGACGGAACAGCCGATGGAAACGTGGCCTGGCATACCACAGAACCGAGGAAACTTCCTTGTGTTCGATCGGCCACGTTCGAAACGGGATCCTATTCATCGGGAGGGGTCTGGCGTACCAAAAAACGGAGGAAACGGACCTCCTACGGTCGAAACGGGGTCCTGTTGATCGGGAGGGGCGTGGCGTACCGCAAAACAGAGGAAACGGACTTGTGTTGGAGCGCTACAGTCGAAACGGGGGTCCTGTTCATCGGGAGGGGTGTGGCGTACCGCAACACAGGACTCCACGGGATACTATTCATCTCCACCGTCGACCCCCTCCAGCCTCCACGGGCTACTGTTCATCCACCGTCGACCTCCTCCAGCCTCCACCTGCGACTGTTCATCCACGGGCTCCTGTTCATCCAGCCTCCACAGCGGCTACTCCACCGGCTACTGTTCAACCAGCCCTCTCCACGGGCTCCTGTTCAACCACCCCTCCACGGGCTACTATTCATCCAGCCCTCCACTATCTACTATTCATCCAGCCCTCCACGGGGTGGTCCTGTTCATCCAGCCCCAACCGGTTCGATCGATCGGGGTCCTGTTCATCCAGAGGCGACACCACAGGGTCCTGTTCATCCACCCCCACCGGGAACTGTTCATCCAAACCCCCCCCAGCAACGCTCACTGTTCATCCAGAGGCAGCATCGATCGGCTTCAGTTAGCAGCAGTAGCGAAGGAATCGCTCGATCGGGTTCAGTTAATAGCCATCGATCGATCTCTCGGGTTCAGTAACGCGTAGCCTGCAGTGTAATCGCTTGGGTTCAGTAGGCGAACGCCTCGCTCGGGTTCAGTTAGAGCCCAACACCTCGCACCCACGCGCGTGCATGTACGAGAGAAATTCGCAAACCTCCATGCATCACTCGGCCCCGACCACCCACCGTAACTGGGAACACCCCGATATTTTCCTAGCCCTCGCTTCTACCACGGTTTTTTCCATCATGGACGGCCCAAAGAATGTCAAGCAGCTGTGTCTCCGGCCCGCCTAGGACGAAAAGCCCATTTTCTGTCATGATTTTTTGTCATAGAAGTAGGAGCCCACCACATCTATGATGATACCGGGTTTTATCACAATTATCGTTATAAAAGTGTCATAAGTATGACAGAAAAAAAATTCGTTCGGCCCAAAATGTCACGGATGTGTCTTTTTTTATAGTGATGGTTGCATAACCAAACTAAACATCCAGTTACATAGGTGGCTACTACAACCATGGCATTTGCACACACCAAAGTAAACTATTACATGCATAATTACATAGGTGGCTACTACTACACACATGACATTTCCACACAGCAATAAAGTAAACTATATATTACATGCATGATTAACTAGCATAAACGATCATCTGATCATCATCTACTTCTTGTGATGCTTGCTCTGCTTGTTGCTTGATCCAGGCTCGTCGATTTGGGTAACGAGGCACTTCCTCATGTCAACGATCCGCCTGTGCATCTCGTAGCATGTGTACACGCTCTTGGTCACAAACCTGAGGTGAGGTTCATCCAGTTGCCGCATCCAGGCCCTGTGCCAGGATATGGGACTTGTTCTCTGGGCATCCTGCTTCATCTTTTCGTAGTAACCTCGCAGGTTCCTGCGCCACCTCGCAGGTTCCCGCGCAAGCTTCCCGCCTGACTCGGTGAAATCCCCCAAAATCTCAATGCTTACCGGCCTGCTATATAAACCCTCACGGTCGGCGTGTCCTACATCGCATTTTCCCCTCCCTCCCTGTAGCTTATCTCGTCTGCTTCTCCCACAATTGCCAATGGCACCGGTCCGTCGTCATCGTTCAGCCACTCCGCCGTCATCAGAGGACAGCTCCAGCTGGGAGGCTACACCGCGGCGGCGGCGCAGTCCCTGGCGTAGTGTAGTGCGCGTGGCGTCCCTATTGGGTGTGCGCGGAACATCCACCACATGCTCCGCCGCCGCTGCCCATCGCTAGCTGTTGCCGGGCGCCGTTGCCGCCACACCACCGTCGAAAGCTAGGGCAATCTCCCGCTCCGCCGCCGCGGCCCGAAGGCGGGAGGTGGCCGTCGTGGCCGCCACCCCACTGCCGGCCACCGTGGCCGTCACCCGCTCCTCCATCGTGACCCGAAGGCGGGAGTTGGTGGTCGTGGCCGCCACCCCATCGTCGGCCGTCATGGTCTCCAACCCACCATCGACCGCCGAGATCATCACCTGCTCCGCCACCACCACCCGAAGGAGGGAGGCGGAGGTGGAGGCCCGCACGTGCGTCAGCGACCTTGCACGCTACATCGAGTTCCTACGGGAGGAGGAGGAGCGCCTCGTCAGCACGCAAAGAGCCTTACCGCAGCCGTGGCCGTAGCACACGCCGACGCAGAAGCGAGGAATCAGGAGATATACGAGCAGTCCGGCCGCTTCGAGAGGGGTCGTCTGGAGCGGTAGTGGGCGTTCGAGCTGGCGAGCGTCGCTGAACGTGCAGCAGCGGCAGGCACCATGTTGCATTTGTCCAGCTCGTCGGTAGGCTCCTCCTCCTCCTCCGCCTCTTACTAAGCGCGCTCGACAGAGGAGAGGCTGCCGGAAGTAGCACAAAGCCCCTCCACAGTAGTAGTATTTAGGGGCTATTTTGTTTAGCTCATCTGACTATAGATGTGTGGTGGAACTGTACAACATACTTAAAATTAGCAAGTATATATAATTGAACTAGCTATTTCAGTACATGGTTGGCAACAATTGGGGAAAAGTTTGGTCGGTTGAACTGTCGAGTTGAACTGTTTGTATAAATTAAGAACGACTGCTTAATCTATGAATGAAATCTATGCTTAATTACTGAATTTTAGTTGCAAAAAGATAGTGCTAGCGATTTTTAGCTGCATATTTTGACAAATCGCAATGTTACAAGGATTGACAAATGGCAATGTTACTAGATCAACAAATGTCAATCTTTTCAGTTTGACAAATGGCAACATACCCAATATGACAGATGCAAATCTTACAAAATTGTTTGTACGTGGTTGCACACGGGTCATCCAAAACAACCGTTTGCGTTGAAGGGATGCACAAATCCTGCGCTGTGAATATTCCCTCGACTTAAGGGGGAAGACCATAGCTCTCACTTTGCATACGGGTGTTCTATCTAAAACGTTTGCGATCAAGAGCTGCAGCAATCCCGCTCGGCACATTTTCTCTTGGCTTCCTGGGGAAGCTGTCAGTTTGCATACGGGTGTTCTAACTAAAACGTTTGCGATCAAGAGCTGCACAAATCCTGCTAAGCACATTTTCCCTTGGCTTCCTGGGGAAGTTGTCGTTTTTGCATACGGGTGTTCTAACTAAAACGTTTGCAATGAGTGTTTTATATTTAAAAACCGTATTAAAATGCGGCTTGGGCACCATTAATGGAGAGGATGCGAGCAAGGAGGGCGACCATAGAAGTCAAAGGGCTCACTTCCCGGTGAGCCTGCGCGGCGTACAGCTCGCACGCTTCCCAGTGAGCCTCCGCATTGGAGTACAGCTCGCATGCCTCCCTTTAGTCAAGCGCTCAAGAACCTGTCCGCACGGCACGTCTTAGCCATTAAAAGAGTGAGGCGTGGCATCACATGAATGGTTAACAGAACGCACACAATTTAATTATACAAAACGTTTGAGATGTTGCAGTGGCAGCTATTTGTTTCAAAATGCCTTTGTTGGTTGTTATTCGAGTGCGCCATCTCTCAAATGGACACGAAAAATACCACAGCATGTCGGGTGCCATTCCATTATAGCATGTCAAGTTTCATGAATTTCAGACGAGTTTTGGATTTACTAGAATTTAAAAACAAAGTATCTCAACATTTTGCCGGCAATCAACAGTACCCTAGAGTTTGAAATTCATTCCCATTTCTTGCATGGGACCTAAGCATGCAACCAAGGACACATATTTGATTTTTCAACCAGTTTATATGCACTGGAGCATATGCATGTAGTTCAAATTTGAATTATGCACATAAAATGCCTGGAAAACCTAGTTAATGTATAAAAAGGTCCAAACAAACCCCGAAAAATTCCAAAATTAAACACAACACTCATGTTGTTCTATGTTGAAACTGGAAAATTTTTGAAAGCAGTAAGAGGCAACGGATATCGTTTCGTCCCCAAAGGTGGCACATTCCCTACCGAAACCATCATGCTTGTTGTGAGAAGCTCTGGTTTGTGAGAAGCTTATACCCAAACCTGCCCCAAATGGGACAAAATATTTACCACGGCATGTTGATGCTGCTCCATGATAGCATGCCAAGTTTCATAAATTTCAGACGAGTTTTGGATTTACTAGAATTTAAAAACCAGGTATCTCAATGTTTGCGGCTGAGTAACGGTGGTAGGGTGTTTGAAATTCATTCCCATTTCTTGTATGGGACCTAAGCATGCAACCAAGGACACAGATTTGATTTTTCAATTAATTTATATGCACTGGACCATGAGCATGTAGTTCAAATTTGAATTATGCACATAAAATGCCTGGTAAACCAAGTTAATGTATAAAAATGTCCAAACAAACCCCGAAAAATTCCAAAATTAAACACAACACACCTGTTGTTCTATGTTGACACTGGAAATTTTTTGAAAGCAATAAGAGGCAACGGATATCGTTTCATCCCCAAAGGTGGCACGTTCCCTACCGAAACCATCAGGCTTGTTGTGAGAAGCTTATACCCACACCTGCCCCAAATGGGACAAAATATTTACCATGACATGTTGATGTTGTTCCATGATAGCATGCCAAGTTTCATGAATTTCAGACGAGTTTTGGATTTACTAGAATTTAAAAAACAGGTATCTCAATGTTTGCGGCCGAGTGACGGTGGCAGGGTGTTTGACATTCACTCCCATTTCTTGCATGGGACCTAAGCATGCAACCAAGAACACAGATTTGATTTTTCAACCAATTTATATGCACTGAAGCATGTGCATGTAGTTCAAATTTGAATTATGCACATAAAATGCCTGGAAACCTAGTTAATGTATAAAAATGTCCAAATGAACCCCAAAAATTCCAAAATCAAACACAACACTCCTGTTGTTCTATGTTGACACTGGAAAATTTTTGAAAGCAATAAGAGGCAATGGATATCGTTTTGTCCCCAAAGGTGGCACGTTCCCTACTGAAACCATCACGCTTGTCGTGAGAAGCTCTGGTTTGTGAGAAGCTTATACCCAAACCTGCCCCAAATGGGACAAAATTTTTACCACGGCATGTTGATGCCGCTCCATGATAGCATGCCAAGTTTCATGAATTTCAGACGAGTTTTGGATTTACTAGAATTTAAAAACCAGGTATCTCAATGTTTGAGGCCGAGTGACGGTGGCAGGGTGTTTGAAATTCATTCCCATTTCTTGCATGGCACCTAAGCATGCAACCAAGGATACAAATTTGATTTTTCAACCAGTTTATATGCACTGGAGCACGTGCATGTAGTTCAAATTTGAATTATGCACATAAAATGCCTGGAAACCCAGTTAATGTATAAAAATGTTCAAACGAACCCCAAAAATTCCAAAATTAAACACAACACTCCTATTGTTCTATGTTGACACTAGAAAATTTTTAAAAGCAATAAGAGGCAACGGATATTGTTTCATCCCCAAAGGTGGCATGTTCCTACCGAAACCATCACGCTTCTTGTGAGAAGCTTTGGTTTGTGAGAAGCTTATACCCACACCTGCCCCAAATGGGACAAATTTTTTACCACGGCATGTTGATGCCGCTCCATGATAGCATGCCAAGTTTCAGGAATTTCAAACGAGTTTTGGATTTACTAGAATTTAAAAACCAGGTATCTCAATGTTTGCGGCCGAGTGACGGTGGCGGGGTGTTTGAAATTCATTCCCATTTCTTGAATGGGACCTAAGCATGCAACCAAGGACACAAATTTGATTTTTCAACCCGTTTATATGCACTGGAGCATGTGCATGTAGTTCAAATTTGAATTATGCACCTGAAATGCCTACAAAACCAAGTTCATGTATAAAAACGTCCAAACGAACCCTGAATAATTCAAATTTTTTTGACGACACACCTATAGTTGCATGTTCACTGCAGATAAAATTTCTAGCAATTCAAACACCATCCTTTGCAGCTGTGACCCCATTACGTAATTCAAATCAAGATGAAAAATCAAGTAGATCACACACAGTTTATTATCACCAACTGTGTGAGATGCAGCACAAAATATCTTGGAGCACCGTTGGTGTATAGTACGTCTATAGCTTACACAAGAAGGTGTGTCGGCTACAGTCCACCGCCGGCGTGTCAAGCACACTAGCTCGCTTCCCAAATATAATTTCACTGTTCAATCATCGTCGGTGAAACATGGGGACGTGGACCCACGTCGTGAGGGCAACTTCAGCGGCCCACTCCAGCGAGAGCGTGGCCACAGCCGCCAGGCGCGTGCTAACAAGCTTCGTGAGGGCGACCGGAATCTGCGTCCGGGCAGCCAAGGCAGCCCAAACGGCCGTTGTTGCTTCTCAGGCGGCGGCAGCAGCATCTGCCTCGGGGATAGAAACTGGCGAGAGCGGCACAACAACTGTCCGTTTCGCAGAGGCGGCCTTAGCCCTAATGGAGGCCGCCCACCACCGTGTCGAGGTCGTCCACGCCCAGCTCGTGGCGGTCAACACACAAATCGAAGGAAGCTTCTCCGACAACGGTCGACAACCCACAGCCGAAGAGTTGGAAATCGCCGAGAGAGTTCGAGTAGCCATCCGTTCCTGCGCGGCATACCTAGCCACGACGGAGCCCACCAAAGCCCAGATCGCGGCCGCCCACGCCCACCTTGTGGCGGCCTATTCCAAAGAGATGGATGGTGGACGCGGATGGCAAGATGCTTGCCGAGTATGGTGCGATGGATGCCATGGAGCCCCTTCCCCAGGAGGTCGTCGGGCGCGAGCTGGACATGGAGGCGGCGGCGGAGATCGACGAGCACCAGCCGTAGTAGTACTCTTTGTTTTGTTTAATTAAGAGCGCTGATCTTTAATTTGTTAGAGTAATGCCTAGGTCAGCTAGCTTTGTTTAATTGCTGAACTTGCTCGATTAAGAAGTGTGGGTGTGCTGTAGTCTCCTTTGTGTACCCTAATTATGCAATGACGTGGATGAGCACTGTAACCAGGGAAATTTGAACCAATATTTTTGACGTTCAAACTCATCACACACGGGTTAAGCTATTTGAATTGTTTGTGATGTTCACATATCGTACATAGTTCTGAATAAGGGACCGTGTCTGATGACACTTTGCGCACCAGTTTTTTCGCTGAAGCGATTCCAAATTTTCGGCTTCCACGGAAATATCTACCTCCCCGCCCCTCCCCCTTACCAAAAGCCACATTTCCCCTGTTTCCGCCTTCCTTTCTAAGTTGAAACCTTCACTCCTTGCTTGCAGCGCCGCCTCCTCGCGAGCGACCCTCCTTAACGCTGCTCGGCCTCGCCTATCCAGGCAGGTAATCCACACCCGACCCCCATCCTCCTCCTCCTTCCACATCCCACATGCCCTGACCGCCGGTGCGAGCGCGACACCTTCCACCCAAATCACCGACCCCTCCACCAAATAAGTGCCACCCTAAGCCATGGTGCACGCAATATAGCCAGGATCTCAAGGAGCATTTGGCAGCGGAGAAGGCAAATCGCGGCCGCACGCGCGGATTAGGTCGCGATGGCTGCCATTCGTGCCGACCCCCAGATCTTGGAGGAGCACCTTGCCATTTGCTAGCTACGCTGGTTAAGTATGCTCGGTTTACCCGTTGCGTGTGCTGCTCCTACCTTTCCTTCACAAATTCTAGTGAATTGTGCTATCTAATTTTACCGTGCAATCTGTTGCTCTAGTGTATATGTTCTATATGTCGTGCAGTGTGGTGCTCATTTATTAACTGTTTTGTCAATTAGTTGTCGTCTTCAGTTAACTGTTTGGTTCGATTCTGCAAATGTGATGTTCAATTCTCCAGGCTGCAATTTTGTATCGTCTTCCATGTGAGAAATAAATCGAATTTATCTTTAGAAAATACATCAGAAACGAATACAATTGCTATATTTCCAAGTTGTCAAGCATGCTTGGTTTGGTTATACATTGTGCAATGTGGTGCTCAGTTAACGTTTGGTTCATTTGTGTTGTGGTGTTTAGTTAACTATTTTGTTCAATTCTGCAATGCGATGTCCAATTGTTGTGGGTGCATTCTGTTATTGTATACCATGTGAGAAATAAATCGAATTTGGCTGTACTAAATACATGAGAAACAAATACAATTGCTATATTTCAAAGTTGTTAAGCATGCTTGGTTTGGTTAACTATCTGATCTTCTATTAGGAGTATGTTATATTGTGCAATGTGGTGCTCAGTTAATGTTTGGTTCATTTGTTGTGGTGTTTAGTTAACTGCTTGGTTCAATTCTGCAATGCGATGTCCAATTGTCGTGGGTAGAATTTTGTATAAATGGGTTTTCCATGTGGCTTGAATTAATCTGATGAATCTGCAATGTGCTTATTTTTCATCAACATATTTTACTGATAGCATGCGAATCCTTACTTAACCTGATGACTAACTACCTTATATGTGTTGCAGGAAACAACGGGAAGCACCGAGGTTTACAATCAAGGTTAGCACGTGCATGGTCCGTTGTCTAATAGCACATTATTGAGCAATTGCAGGAACCATTTTAATATTTAGGTTTTTAACAATTTGGTCTTGCATATGTAGGCCCTGCTGTTAGAGGTTTTGACCCACTCTTCGACCCTTTTTGCATATGGGGAAATGAGTTGTCCATGAATATCAGTCAAGTCATGAAACTCAGAAATATTGTTAGGATAAAGAAATTAGCGACAAAAAACAACAAGATCTTTGTCTACACAGTGAAGAAGACATCAGTTCACTACATGATGGTACTAACTATTATACCTTGCCTTTTTTACTCATTTGCCCCATTTCAAATATAGAGAAGATATTTATGCACATCCTTGTTTTCAGGCCCTTCCAAAGCAGTTCACTGATGATTACCTCTCAAACCACCTGTATGGTCAAGTGGCGAGGAAGGTATTCATACAACACCCACGGTTCAATATTGAAGTGTTCCTGAAGAGGACAAAGGATGGACGGTCAATCATCCACAGGCACTGGCCTAAAGTTATAAAGACCTTCAACATCAATGAAGGCTCAATATTCGCCTTCTGCTTCAGCAGTTTTCCAGATGAGAGACATCTGTCTATGTACCGTCTATGATGCTAATTTCGGAAGGTTATAGATGTTGCATGTGAAACTTGGTGCTGGTGTAGTTGTGTAATGGGGTAGCTGAGTGCTGAAGCTATATGATGTTGTACTCTGATCTATTTCAATTATGAAAATGAAATATATTGTGTGCTTAATATGAAATGTCAATTAGATTAAAAAATGGATTACTAATAATCGGATAATTAGCCTGATAATTGGGTTTTTCTATTGCAAATGGTTATTGAGAAAACACCGTGTGTGATGCATTCAATAACGCACACAGTTTCTAGGAATAAACCATGTTAGATTAATGAACAATCACACACGACATCCTCTTGACAACTGTTTGCGTTAGGCCACCTGGCGCAAACGTTTACCATAAAAAACTGTGTGTGATGGACAGCCCTTGACACACAGTTTCTTCTATGCACCGTGTGTGATGCATTCAATAACGCAAACGATAAAATTGTTAATACCGTGTGCAATGGAGATGCTATCACAAATGATTTAATGGGGAAAATTGTGTGTGATGTACTTGCGAACAGAAACATTTTCCTTGGAGCGACTGTGTGGGATGTATATATATGAACGGAAACGTTTAGCGGTGACTGACTGTGTGGGATGTACTTGCGACCGGAAATGATTTCGCCTATATAATTGTATTTTTTGAGCTCTACTGTAGGTATTTTCGTATTTGAGTGCTCACCGGTCGCACACGACCTCATTTGCCGAGCGTGTCTGCCAAGAGGGCATATCCCCAACGGTTTCTGGGTTGTGTGGGAAGGACCCCCCTATCGCCCACACTCACTAGGCGACGGTTCCAAATGCCGTCGCGGAAAGGGCTTAAAAACTGTTTGTATAGCACCTCGCTATACTAGTGTATGCCTAGCTAGGGGCATAAAACAATACCTTTTGTTGGGAGGCAACTCAATAATTATCTTAAAGTTTTGCTTTTTATTTCTGTTTTGGTGCGACGACATGATTATTGCTATTGTAATGGTTATATTTTTATCTTTTAATTAGTTTTTGTGACAAGTAAAGCCTTTGGGATGATTTGGATGATAGCTGAATTGATTTTGTGCAAAAATAGAAACTTTTGCACCGAGTGTAGGAATTTACAATTTTTACTGGAACGTGATCTTGGTCTGAATTTTTTTACAAATAATTGATATAAAAATTGTCTACGTTTTCTTAGTTTTTCAGAAATTTTAGAGTTACAGAAGTATGGCTTTTGTTCTAATCATTACTGATTGTTCTATTTTAGACAGATTCTGTTTTTTAGTGCATAGTGTGCTTGTTTTAATGATGCTATGGATTATATCGGGGGGTATAAGTCATGGAGAAGTTAGAATACAGTAGGTATTATGCAAGGATAATTATGAATGGGTTTACAATTGTACCTAAGTTTATGGTTTGTCGATTATACTAATGGATCTGATGAGGTTTTGTTGAGTTTCGTGTGCTGAAGTTTTCAAGTTTTGGGTGAGTTTGTGATGGACAACGGAATAAGGAGCGACAAGACCCTAAGCATGGGGATTCCCAAGGAACCCCAAGGTAATATTCAAGGAATACCCAAGCGTCTAAGCTTGAGTATGCCCCGGATGGCATCCCCTCTTTCGTCCACAATTCATCGGTATGTTTACTCGGAGCTATATTTTTATTCATCACGTGATATGAGTTTTACTTGGAGCGTCTTGTACCATAGTTTTTTTTGCTTACTAGTTTGCCACTATCATTGTTTGATGGACCCACCTTTTGAGAGAGATAGACATTCATCATGATTTGTTAGAATACTCTATGTGCTTCACTTATATCTTTTGAGCTAGGTAGTTGCTCATATGCTTCACTTATATCTTTAGAGCATGACGGTGGTTATATATTTTGTAGGACTTATTGCACTCTCATGCTTAACTTAAATATTTTTTGAGTCTTAAATAGGAAGTGGTAATATGCACGGGTTATAAGATTAAGTTCAAGAATGATAGGTATATAAGAATGATATCATAAAAACTTTCATTTAGTGTCGGTGTACAAAAGTAGGGGCGCTCCTTTGTACCCCTTTACTTGTGCACGGACAGTCAGAGCCGCGCCCATGGCCACGCTAAGCAGGGCGGAGGAGGGAAACCAGAAAGAAGCCAAAGCACAAGACAGCCAAGACAACGCCAAGACCAGGAACGCAAGAGGGCAAGAGGGCGAGGTAGACTCCCTCGGCAAGGTTCTTGCCGAGGCAGCCTCCGCACCCCCGGCAAGGGCCTTGCCGGGGCAGCCTGCCCGATGCCAACAGAGCGAGCCTCCCTTGAGCCCACGGTTTCCAACCCCACCAACTACGTTGGAACCAGGGCTCGGGAGGCACCTCCGTGGTGGCATGCAGATCTTTGTCAAGATCATAAACACACAAGATCAGATGAGGATTAGAAGACGACGACCCTCGGCGGGATCCTCGCCAAGGAAATCCACAAGACCCCTGGCAAGCGTCTTGCTGGGGACGACTGCGACGCCACGGCAAGACCCTTGCCGAGGGCGCCAGCGGGGCCACTGCTAGGCCCGCACCAGCCAAGGCACGGCCGCCATTCGCATACAGCTGCCAGCCCAACCAGCTGGACAGGCACCTGCGTGGCAACACGCGGCTTCTAGACCAACTCAGCAAGCACCTGCGTGGTGGCATGCAGATCTTCGTGAAGACCCTGCCACCGCACCACCTCAGCAGCCTGCGTGCCTACATGGCACTGCACGCATCGCTGGCCTGGGCACGTGTCGAAGCGAGACGGAGCGGCGACGAACGGGACGGGCCTCGTTCCCATCCCCGATAAAGATAATGGACACCTAAGTAGCGCATTTAATGCGCTTTGTCCCGTAATGCTGGGCGATAAACTCGCGCACTGTACACCTTTCACCTACTGTGTCCCACTGTGGCGACCCCTTTTCGGCTATAAAAGGAGGCCCGAGGCATACTGGAGGGGGGTTCGGCTCTTTGGAACTGTGCAGCCACCGTAGCTAGTTCGAAAGCTCAAGAACACTGAATACATCCACCAAAGCAGGACTAGGGTATTACGCATCCTCGCGGCCTGAACCTGGATAAACGATCTTTGTGCTGGCTCCTGGACCTGCTCTTCTCACAACCCCGTGCCCGCCGACCGTAGAAGGGATTCCAGTCATCCCATAGGTGTCATTTCCACCGACAACTTTGGCGCGCCAGGTAGGGGGCGCAGTTGTGAGAATCTGGTCTAGCAGTTAGCCTAGCAGTTCTTCATCGCCATGGCTCCCAGGAAGAAGACGATCACGGCGATCGGCTATTCGGGAGCCGAGCGGCCCGCGCCACCGCGGGCGAGCAGCGGGCCGGTCGCGGACAGAACCCGAGTCGCGGCCCGCGAGCACCAGCATCGCCCTGGTAGTCAGAGCCTGGCGAGCGGCGTCGTTCGTGCGCCCGACGACGAGGCACACGCCGCCAAATCCAAAGACGGGGTTGGGCCCCCCGCAGGCGATGCAGGGCCCTCCAGGGGCGTCGCTGTGCCCCCTACGGGTGGCGCAGCGACCTCCAAGACGCCCACCCCGGCGCCCACAGCGCGCTCTTCCCATGGTGTGCGCGACGAGCAGCGTCACCACGCCGGTGACCCTCAACACCGCCGTGGGAAGAGCCCTGTGCATCATCCGCGGGACGAAGGAGCCCAGCATGCCCGCCGAAGTGCTGGCGAAAATGGCACGCAGCCGCTGGGCCGTGATAGAGCTCCTTTGAACGTGGTTAGAAGTCGAAGTGCGCCACGGTCCACGCAGCTATCGCCACCACCTACGCCAGCGGAAGATTTGGTGCGCGCGCAGCTGCTCCTCGACTTCCCTCCTGCTGCGGAGAAGCTTGACGAGTGGAGAGCCACCATCCGGAGCCTCGTCGCCATCGCCAATAAAGATGATCCGCGACCGGTGGGGCCTTCAGGCCGGCGCTCCGTTGAGCCACCACATGCCAGCGGTGGGAGAACCGGGGGAGCTGCAGCCACAGTACACTCTCCTCCCCCGCGCCAGTTGCCGCCGGTGCTGGTCCGTCGTAACGATGCATGTGATAACATTTCCATAGCGTCATCCGACCCACGAACCCACGGCGACCAGCGCCAAGTTCTTCGAGAACGAGCCCATGAAGACGCTCGAACCACTATCGAGCGCCGGCGCGATACACGCCACCAGTCGGATAAGCAGGCGGGACCCGCTATGGACCACCCAGCACTGGGGGGCTCCGGCAGCCTACCTTACGAGATGGGTTGCCCAGCCTTTATCCATGAGTTGCGGCAGTTCCAGTGGCCGTCCCACCGCACGTTCAAGCCCGACGTCGGCGAGAAGTACAATGGCAAGACCCATCCGTCAGAGTTCCTCAGCATCTACACCATCGCGATGCAAGCTGCCGGAGCTCGCGACGACAAGGTGCTTGCCAATTACTTCCCGTTGGCACTGAAGCCCAACGTCATGTCTTGGTTGATGCACTTGCCGGCGGATTCCATTTCTTCTTGGTCGGGTCTGTGCCATGAGTTCCTTGGTGCCTTCACAGGAGGCCACCTAGCTCATGGCCAGGCCAGTGATCTGCATATTATTCCCCAGAAGGAAGGGGAAACCCTGCGCAAGTACATCCAAAGGTACATCCGGGTGTAGTACAACATCCCCGATGTTCATCTCGCTGCCATGATTAGCGCGTTCCATCAGAACATGCGCAACCGCAAGATGCGTGAAGAGCTGGCGATGAACAAGGTTAAGGATGTGGCCGAACTTTATGTTCTGGCCGATAGGTGCGCCCGGGCTGAAGAGTGAAGGAAGTACCCCGGCGAGGACGCCGGCATGGAAACTGACTCTACTGATGAAGACACCACCGCCCTGACGAAGAAAGGCCGGCGTCGCAACAGGAAATGCAAGGGCAAGACCGTGCTTGCCGTCGAGGCATCCGACGACACCAGCGCCGCCAAGAAGGCCAAGGCAGACTACCCCGGCAAGGAAATTGCCAGGTGCGCCGCTTGCCGGGCATTGGCGGCTACCGACAAGCCAGGGGGCTCCGACAAGCAGTATTGCAAGATCCACCGAACCAAGGGCCACGACCTCCAGAAATGCTGACAGGTCGAGCTGCTTGCCGAAAAGCAAAAGGCCGAGTATGAGAGGCGGGATAAGGAGAAGGGCCAAGACGGTGCCGAAGGATCCGGCAAGAAGTGTGGCGGCCAAGGAGGCCGCGGCGGCAAGGATAACCAGCAAGAGAGGCCCGCCCGGGGCCATGACAAGAAGCAAGAAGACGATGATCATGACGAGGACGACGAGTCCGGCGAGCAAGAGTTTCAGAAGGCTACGGAGGCCGTGTGCGTCGATGGTGGCGCCTCGCTGCACACTTCTCACCGCCAGCTCAAGCAGTGGGCGCGTGAGATCACAGCAGCGGAGCCATCATTCGACGCTCAGAAGCCGCTGAAGTGGTCCAACACGCCCATCATCTTTAACGCCGAGGACCACCCTGATCGCACCACTGCGGTTGGGTGTTTGCCGTTGTTGGTCTCACCAACGATATGCAACCTCACGGTAAACAAGATGCTGGTTGACGGCGGAGCCGATCTAAACTTAATCTCGCCCGTTGTCATCAAGAGGCTGCAAATTCCCAACGGAGACCTCGAGGAGACGGGCACGTTTCAAGGGGTCAACCCGGGAAGAAGCCAGCCGAAGGGGAAGATCACATTGCCTGCGACGTTTGGAGGCGAGTTGAACTACAGGACGGAGAGGATTGTCTTCGATGTAGCCGAGATCCCCTTGCCCTACAATGGGATCCTCGGCCGCCCGGCACTAGCCAAGTTCATGGCGGCATCGCATTACGCCTACAACATGCTGAAGATGCCTGGGCCGATGACCACCATCACCGTCCTCCATGACAAGAAGGATGCGCTGATCTGCGCCGACCTACTCTACCGGGAAGCAGTTGCAGCAGCTACCGCCAAGGCACTTGCTCCTGCCGCTGAAGCCCCGGGAGGGAAGAAGAAGCCCGGCAAGACCTCTCGCACCCACTCCGGCAAGCGCACCTCTTCGGAGTGTTGTGCTACCGTCAAAGACATGCTAGAGAGCTCCACCGGCAAGAGCAAGAAATCCAGAGCTGCGCCACCATAGACCAAGAAGGTGTCCGTTAGGGAGGATGGCACGGGAGGGGCTTTCACCATAAGCTCCACCCTCGACAGCAAATAGGAAGGCGCGCTCGTCACCATCCTGCGGGCGAATGTCGATGTGTTTGCATGGCAAGCATCCGACATCCCCGATGTTCCCAGGGAGGTGATTCAGCACCACCCAGCTATCTGTTCTCATGCGCGGACCGTCAAGCAGAAGGTCAGGAAGCAGGCTCTGGAAAGGCAAGAGTTTATCACAGAAGAGATTAGGAAGTTGGAAGCAGCAGGCTTGGTGAGGGGGGTGCTCCATCCGACGTGGTTGGCCAATCCGGTGGTAGTGCGCAAGGCAAACGGGAAGTGGAGGCTGTCTATTGACTACACAGATATCAATAAGGCTTGTCCTAAGGACCCCTTCCCGTTGCCGCACATCGACCAGATTGTTGACTCCATGGCCGGGTGTGATCTGTTATCATTCCTCGATGCCTACTCGGGCTACCACCAGATCTTCATGACAACAGAAGACGAAGAGAAGACATCATTCATCACCCCATGTGGTACGTATAGCTTTTTACGGATGCTTTTCGAGTTGAAGAGTGCTGGCTCAACGTTTGCAAGAGCGGTCCAAATTGGTTTTGAACCCCAGCTACATAGAAATATGGAAGCATACATGGATGACATAGTGGTAAAAACCAAGGACAAGGCAACTCTTGTACAAGACTTAGAAGATACGTTTGCCAACCTGCGCAAGATCAACCTCAAGCTGAACCCTGAGAAGTGTGTCTTCGGCATTCCGTCCGGCAAACTTCTCGGGTTCTTTGTGTCGTAGCACGGGATCGAGGCAAACCCAGACAAGATCAAGGCTATCGAGCAGATTGAGGCGCCCAAGCGGATCAAGGATGTGCGTCGGCTCACTGGCTGTGTTGCCGCCATGAGCCGATTCATCTCCAAGTCTGCCGAGTGCGCCCTTCCCTTTTTCAAGATTTTGAAAAAGGCGGGCCCCATGGAGTGGACCCCGGAGGCCGAAGTAGCACTGCAGGATCTGAAGAAATACCTCTCTTCTACACCAGTACTGGTGGCGCCTAAACCACAAGAGCCGTTGCTGCTGTATCTGGCGGCGACGAATCTAGTGGTCAGCGCCGCGCTGGTGGCACAGAGGGAGGTCGACGAAGAGGCAGTGGCAACGGCAGGATCGGTGAATGGCACGTCAGAAATTCCCCCGGCAGGTCCTGGTGCCGGCAAGGCAAGGCCCCCGGCAGAGTCTGACGCCATCGGGACAGGGCCCGCGCAGCCAAATGAAGTGGTGCAGAAGAAGAAGATGATGCAGCACCTAGTTTACTTTGCAGCTCCCTCTTACAGGGGGCTAGGTCAAGGTACTCCGGTGTGCAGAAATTGCTCTTCGGCCTCCTTATGGCCTCGAGGAAGCTGCGTCATTACTTCCAAGCCCATGAGATCACTGTCGTCACCCGCCCCCCGTTGCAACGGATACTGCACAACCCAGACGCAACCGGAAGGATTGTGGAATGGGCCTTGGAGTTGTCAAGCTTTGGGTTGAAATTTGAAAGTACTTCGACAATCCAGAGCAGAGTCTTGGCGGAGTTCATTGCTGAGTGGACCTCAACGCCTGAAGAAGAAATCCAGGAGACCGCTCTCCCCGGTAAGGAAGCAAGTCGCGACTGGATCATGTACTTTGATGGGGCTTTCTCCCTACAAGGCGCCGGTGCCGGTGTGCTACTTATCGCACCCACCGGAGAGCACCTCAAGTATGTGATCCAGATGCACTTTCCCAGGGAGATGTGCACAAACAACACTTCTGAGTACGAGGGGCTGCTTGCCGGTCTCAGGATCGCGGCAGACCTCGGGGTTAAGAAGTTCGTCGTCAGGGGTGATTCACAGCTTGTCGTCAAACAAGTCAACAAAGATTATCAGAGCCCGTTGATGGAGGCCTACGTAGATGAGGTGAGGAAGCTGGAGGAGAGCTTCGACGGTATACAAGCAGAGGACGTTCCCCGAGCAGAGAACGACATCGCTGATTACCTGTCAAAGCATGCTGTGTTCAAGCTACCTGTGGAACTAGGTACCTTTGTGCTTCGGTTAACTCAGCCATCCGTCGAACCATCAACGGAGCAGAACAAGCGGAGGAAATCAGGCCCCGGCAAGTACTTTCCCGCTGAGCCCCCAGGGGCCGTCGGCAAGGGTGTTGCCATGGATTCTGAGCCTGCCGAGGGGCAGCTGGCTCCGGCAGGACCGTCAAGCCCTGACCGTGGAGACGGCCGCTCCCATGGCAGAAGAGATGCCTTTGGTCCTTGCCGTCGAACCCCAGGCTCCGGCATGGGCACAACATACTGTCTGATTCCTCTAGACAAGGGAAGTTCCTGAGGAGTAGGAAGAAGCGGAAAAAGTAGCCCGTCGGTCTGCTCTGTACCAGTTCGTCGACAACGTCTTGTATAAAAAAGACCGAATGGTGTGAAATTGAAGTGCATCCCCCGGGAGGAAGGACTGGGGCTATTGGCAGAGATAAATGGAGGCATATGTGGCTCCCACATAGGGTCGAGGGCCCTTGCCGGCAAGGCATTCCAGCAAGGTTTCTTCTAGCCCACCGCCCTGCAGGATGCGACGGCACTAGTAACCAGGTGTGAAGCGTGCCAGTTCCATTCGAAGAAGCTTCATCAACCAGCTCAAGCCCTTCAAACAATTCCTCTCTCATGGCCATTCTTGGTCTGGGGGCTCGACATCCTGGGCCCTTTCCCCCGCGCTGTCGGGGGCTTTGAGTACTTGTACGTTGCAATCTACAAGTTCACAAACTAGCCAGAGGTGGAGGCAGTGAGGAAGGTGACTGCACAGTCAGCCTTCAAGTTCTTCAAGGGACTAGTGTGCCATTTTGGTGTGCCAAACAGAGTCATCACCGACAGTGGCACACAGTTCACAAGCCGCACCTTCATGCAATACATCCAAGACCTCGGCAACAAGGTCTGTTTCGCTTCCGTGGCACATCCACGGAGCAACGGCCAGGTGGAGAGGGCAAGTGCTGAAGTGTTACGAGGCCTGAGGACAAAGACTTTTGACAGGCTGCACAAGAGTGGAAGGCGCTGGATTGATGAGTTGCCGGTGGTTCTTTGGTCGATCAGAACGACTCCAAATCGAGCCACCGGCCAGACACCCTTTGCCCTGGTTTATGGGGCAGAAGCAATTCTCCCCACGGAACTCACATATGGGTCACCTCGAGTGCTCTCTTATGACAAGCTTGAGCAAGAGAAATTGTGGCAAGATGACGCAACGCTCCTTGAGCAAGATCGTCTTCGGGAGGCTGTGAGAGCAGCACGCTACCAGCAAGCCTTGCGCCGCTACCATAGCCGCAAGGTTCATGCCCGAAGCTTTGAGGAAGGTGACCTTGTTTTTCGGCACGTTCAATCGGCCAAGAATTCTAACAAGTTGACGCCAAAGTGGGAAGGCCCTTATCGGGTAATACGAGTCACCAGGCCCGGCGCAGTCTGCCTGGAGACCGAAGATGCTGTCCCAGTGAGCAACTCATGGAACATCGAACATCTTCGCAAATTTTACCCATAAGGCGCGGCTTGCCGGACCTCCCGGCAAGCCACCTTTTGTACAAGCTTTGCCAACAAGGCATGTAACCCTCTGCACAAAGCTAGGCGCAGACCCTGAGCATAAATAAACGAAGCGCTGGCGCCCTAAGTTATAGCATGCATGCTAGGTTTAGGTCTCTCCCTTGGTTAGGGTTGGTAGTGCTTGGCGGCGACTAACCCCTAGCCTAGAGGCTGAGTTCGCGTCTTTCTGTCTTCTTTGGTTCGCAGGGCACACTGACAATTCTCCTGAGCCACTTGGGAGAAACAGGACGAACCGGCGCCCCGGCCCCGGCAAGCCAAGACTGCCGGGGGCTGAAGACACAAGGATCCAACCCCGGCAAGCCAAGGTTGCGGGGGGCACCGGATTCAGATAAGTCTTTCATCCCCTGTTATGCCTTTCTGTATAGAACTGGGACATGTGAAACCGCATTTAAATTCTTAAACCACCGTGCTCCCCTTTTCCTGTACCCGAGAGCTATCCCCCTGGGACGGAACTTGGTCTAGTCGCGGTGGCAAGAAAGTAAACGAGGGGCCTAACTCCACTTCACCCCTGCCTCCGCCGAAAGCGAATGGTCGACTGAAGTGGGGGGGACGGCAAGGCCTGTTGCCGGACGACAATGTTTATATTAAAAGTAACAATGATTCATCCCTTGGCATGGGCCTCGCCCACGCACAAAGAAACCTGGCAAACACCCTTTTTCATTAAAAACATCCCATACAGGTACAGTTCATACGGAATTAAAAACATGAGCAAGGGGATTACAAGTCTTAAATTAACAAGTACCCGCAGGCTTACAAACTAAAAAGAGATAAAGTGCCCGTAATCCCTTTCTTGTGCCTCTCCTCAGAAGGTGGAACAAGGCAGCAGGAGGGCAAAAAGAGCGCCTAGGCAAGGTACGAGGAGCAGAAGGCACCAAGAGAACATCTTGGTGCCGGGAAAGGAGCTGGAAGACGAGGCAGCAGGCCGGCAATACGCGATGAAGGCGTCGGTGCCCACGTACTCCGACTTGATGGCCGCCACCTGCCTTCTTCGCCTTCTCCGGCCCTCCTACGCCAGCCGCCCAATGAGACGACGGGGAGCGCCCCGATGGAGAGCTTGGCAAGGATGGCCCTCAGCAGGGCGCGTGGCCGAGGGAGGAGCGGCGCGGTCAGTCGGAGTCGAGGTCGGCATCCCGCCGCTCGACTCCCTCGTCGTCGCTGTCGCTGTCCTCCTCGTCACTCCCGCTCGAGGAGGAATCTTCATCGTCGGAGGAGCTCTCCACGCAGCACTTCAGGCGAGTTCCAAGATCGCCGAAGACCTTGACGGAGCGCAGGCCGCCCTCCATTAACTTGAAGTAGAGGACGAGCCCCGCCATCAGGCTGTGGATACGAGCAAACGTCTTCCATCCGCGACAGGTCTACATGACGTGAGGAGCGGGGAAGTCAACGTCGAGCCGCGTGTCGCCGTTCCCGCGGCCCCTCATGTGCAGCCTGAGGGTCTGGGGCAGATCGAGCTCCATCTCCCGAGCAAATGGGGAGGGGAGGTGGAGACAACGACGCGGTGGCCGACGCAGCCTGATGAAGAACTCGCGGGGCTGGTCCCCGACGTGGCCCTCCATCGCGGGAGGCACCGCTGGCAGAGGCACGGCCATCACGCCGCCTCGTCCCCCTCTCCCCCGACCGCTGCGGCGACCTCGGCCTCGCCCCCCCCCCCTTCCTCTCGTGGCCGGCTTCTCCGCCACGGGCTCGTAGGAAGGAGGAACACACTGTTGAGCGGCGACCCTCGCCGCCACCGTCGAAGGCCCCGCACCTCCTCTCGCCATGGCAGGTGGAAGAAAGGAGCGAAGGTGGAAGAGGATGGATACTGAAGGAATGTGGAATGGCGTCTCCCTCCCCCTCCTTATGAAGGGGCGGGGTCGAGGCTCGGCCGCCCCACTCGGCCAATCCAGCCATCGGAGGCGTAGGGAATCAGGACCGGCCCGCTGCCCCAATCAGCGACAGCCTGGTTTCCCGCCCCCGCCGCCTGCCACTTGCATGGAGGATGCGTGGCGAGCGGGCAGGATCGAAAGGACGGGTGAGGCGACCTTTCCCCGCCCCGTGATCGTGGGGCATGGGTGCCTTGAAGACCGCGACCTGAGTCCGCTTGGTAAATGAGCCGCGCCTCCCTCTTTTTATGGGCAAGGAGCGAGTCGTCTCTTTACCATGATGTGACGCATGCATGTGGGAACTGCCCCACGCATGACCCCCACGTCACACTCAACCCTCCATGTCGTGCGTTCAACGCGGGTCGTGGGGAAGTGCAGCGGATGAAAAATTAATGCGGTAAAATCCCGCCCTGACTGCCCGCGCACCGTTTTGGGCCTGGCCCAACAACGTGTCGCGCTTATGTGTGGCCCAGGCCCGGGGGCTCCCGTCGGTGTACAAAAGTAGGGGCGCTCCTTTGTACCCCTTTACTTGTGCACGGACAGTCAGATCCACGCCCACGGCCATGCTAGCAGGGCGGAGGAGGGAAACCGGAAAGAAGCCAAAGCACAAGACCGCCAAGGCAACGCCAAGACCAGGAACACAAGAGGGCAAGAGGACGAGGTCGACTCCCTCGGCAAGGTTCTTGCCGAGGCAACCTCCGCAGCCTCGGCAAGGGCCTTGGGGGCAGGCTGCCCGATGCCAACAGAGCGAGCCTCCCTTGAGCCCACGGTTTCCAACCCCACCAACTACGTTGGAACCAGGGCTCGGGAGGCACCTTCGTGGTGGCATGCAGATCTTTGTCAAGATCATAAACACACAAGATCAGATGAGGATCAGAAGACGATGACCCTCGGCGGGATAATCGCCAAGGAAATCCACAAGACCCCCGGCAAGCGTCTTGCCGGGGACAACTGCGACGCCACAGCAAGACCCTTGCCGGGCCCCTGGCAAGGCCCTTGCCGAGGGCGCCAGCGGGGCCACTGCCAGGCCCGCACCAGCCAAGGCGCCGCCGCCATTCGCATATAGCTGCCATCCCAACCAGCTGGGCAGGCACCTGTGTGGCAACACGCGGTTCCAGACCAACTCAGCAAGCACCTGCGTTGTGGCATGCAGATCTTCGTGAAGACCCTACCACCGCGCTACCTCAGCAGCCTGCCTGCCTACATGGCACTGCACGCATCACTGGCCTGGGCGCGTGTCGAAGCGAGACGGAGCGGCGACGGACGGAACGGGCCTCGTTCCCGTCCCCGATAAAGCTACTGGACACCTAAGTAGCGCATTTAATGCGCTTTGTTCCGTAATCCCGGGCGATAAGCTCGCGCACTGTACACCTTTCCACCTCCTGTGTGCCACTATGGCGACCCCTTTTCGGCTATAAAAGGAGGCCCGAGGCATACTGGAGGGGGATTCGGCTCTTTGGAATTACACAACCACCGTTGCTAGTTCTAAAGCTCAAGAACACTGAATACATCCACCAAAGCAGGACTAGGGTTTTACGCATCCTCGCGGCCCGAACCTGGGTAAACGATCTTTGTGCTGGCTCCTGGACCTGCTCTTCTCACAACCCCGCGCCCGCCGACCATAGAAGGGATTCCAGTGATCCCATAGGTGTCGTTTCCACCGACATTTAGATCACTGAATATAAAACGGGTGATTTAATTTTATTAATGTACTAATATGAAAGGGTATCGGTCCATGATCATTGGTAGAAATATCGATATTAAAGCTTGTTACGTATTACTCATTTAAGTGTCTGTCATGGCATGGTGGGGAGGTTCGAGCTTTTTTATTTCTAGTTGAGATCTAATACGTCTCCAACGTATCTATAATTTTTGATTGTTCCATGCTTTTATATTATATATTTTGGATGTTTAATGGGCTTTATTATGCACTTTTATATTATTTTTGGGACTAACCTATTAACCGGAGGCCCAGTGGAAATTGTTGTTTTTTTGCCTATTTTAGTGTTTCGCAGAAAAGGAATATCAAACGGAATCCAAACAGAATGAAACCTTCGTGAGGATCATTTTTGGAACAAACGCAATCCAGGAGACTTGGAGTGGACGTCAAGGAAGCAACGAGGCGGCCACGAGGTAGGAGGGCGTGCCCAGGGGGTAGGCACGCCCCCCACCCTCGTGGGCCCCTCGTGGCTCCACTGACCTACTTTTTCGCCTATATATACTCATATACCCTGAAAACAACTGAGAGCACGACGAAACCCTATTTCCACCGCCGCAACCTTCTGTACCCATGAGATCCCATCTTGGGGCCTTTTCCGGCGCTCCGCCGAAGGGGGAATCGATCACGGAGGGCTTCTACATCAACACCATAGCCTCTCCGATGATGTGTGAGTAGTTTACCACAGACCTTTGGGTCCATAGTTATTAGCTAGATGGCTTCTTCTCTCTCTTTGGATCTCAATACAAAGTTCTCCTCGATTCTCTTGGAGATGTATTCGATGTAATTCTTTTTGCAGTGTGTTTGTCGATATCTGATGAATTTTGGGTTTATGATCAAGATTATCTATGAACAATATTTGATTCTTCTCTGAATTCTTTTATGCCTGATTTAATATCTTTGGAAGTCTCTTCGAATTATCAGTTTGGTTTGGCCTACTAGATTGATCTTTCTTGCAATGGGAGAAGTGCTTAGCTTTGGGTTCAATCTTGCGGTGTCCTTTCCCAGTGACAGCAGGGGCAGCAAGGCACGTATTGTATTGTTTCCATCAAGGATAAAAAGATGAGGTTTATATCATATTGCTTGAGTTTATCCCTCTACATCATGTCATCTTGCCTAATGCGTTACTCTGTTCTTATGAACTTAATACTCCAGATGCATGCTGGATAGCGGTCGATGTGTGGAGTAATAGTAGTAGATGCAGAATCGTTTCGGTCTACTTGTCACGGACGTGATGCCTATATACATGATCAAGCCTAGATATTCTCCTAACTATGTGTTTTTCTATCAATTGCTCGACAGTAATTTGTTCACCCACCGTAAATTATGCTATCTTGAGAGAAGCCACTAGTGAAACCTATGGCCCCCAGGTCTATCTTCCATCATATTAATCTCCCGTCAACTAGCTATTTCTCTCGTCGTTTATTTTTGCAATCTTTACTTTCCAATCTATACAACAAAAATACCAAAAATATTTATCTTATTATCTTTATCAGATCTCACTTTTGCAAGTGGCCGTGAAGGGATTGACAACCCCTTTATCGTGTTGGTTGCAAGGTTCTTGATTGTTTGTGCAGGTATGAGGGACTTGCGTGTAGTCTCCTACTAGATTGATACCTTGGTTCTCAAAAACTGAGGGAAATACTTATGCTACTTTGTTTCATCACCCTTTCCTCTTCAAGGGAAAGCCAACGCAAGCTCAAGAGGTAGCAAAATCCTTTGTGATTTTTGAATCGGGGGCGTGCAATGGTTAACTCCTACCAACCTCCTCCCGAGGGGCATGCGAGTAATACTTCGATTCAAGGGCGAATAATTTTTTTACAATAAACATATGAGTTCTTTATGACTAATGTGAGTTCATGGACTAATACAACACTCTCACCGATCCACATATTGCTAGCCTCTCTGGTACCATGCATTGCCCTTTCTCACCTCGAGAGTTGGTGCAAACTTCGTCGGTGCATCCAAATCCCGTGATATGACCTGCTCTATCACACATAAACCTTATATATCCTTCCTCAAAACAGCCACCATACCTACCTATCATGGCATTTCCATAGCCATTCCGAGATATATTGCCATGCAACTTCCACCGTTCTATCTCATGACATGTGTGTTCATCATTATATTGCTTTGCATGATCATACAGAGCTGACATGATATTTGTGTCAAAGCCGCCATTCATCATTGTTATACATGTTACGCTACATCATTGCACATCCTGGTACACTACCAGTGGCATTGATATAGAGTCGTATTGTTTCAGTTTATCAAGTTGTAAGTAAATAAAAGTGTGGTGATCATCATTATTGAGCATTGTCGTAGTGAGGTAAAGAATGATGGAGACTGATGAGTCCTACAAAAAGTGGGGATGAGGTTCATGATATTGTTCTAAAAACATGATAAAAGAACAAAAAGAAAAATAGAGAAGGGACAATGCTACTATCCTTTTAACACACTTGTGCTTCAAAGTAGCACCATGTTCTTCATATAGAGAGTCTCCTGAATTGCTAATTTCATATACTAATGGGAATTTTACATTATAGAACTTGGCTTGTATATTCCGATGACGGGCTTCCACAAAATGCCCTAGGTCTTCATGAGCAAGCAAGTTGGATGCACACCCACTTAGTTTTAGTATTGAGCTTTCGTGCACGTATAGCATGGCAATCCCTACTCCTCGCATTGATATCAATTGAAAGGCCTCTCCATTGCCTATCAATCCGCCGAGTTGATGTGAGATTTTCTCCACTTTTTTCTTCCACCTCTAGTGCTAAGTACATGACTCACCTTCATTTATATCGAGTAAAGTTCAAAATGCTGAAGCGCGTGAAAAAGTATGATACAATTGCCTGGTTTGACACCGGGATACTCATGATTTATATTTATGTGGTGAAGGCGGAGTCATGCCATGCAGTACATAATTCAATGAGTAGGGATAACATTCATTAAGCTTTGTATATTTTTAAGAGTAATGATTATTTTCTTGTATTCATGGATATCATTATGTTGATATCAATTTCTGCATCGTTTCTCAATATTCATACCGTAAAAACATTACATGATAGACATCCTAGGTAGCATTCAACAGCAAAAATTCTGTTTTTATCATTTACCTACTCGAGGACAAGCAGGAATTAAGCTTGGGGATGTCGATACATCTCCAACGTATCTATAATTTGATTGTTTCATGCTATTATATTATCAATCTTAGATACTTTATATGCAATTTTATACCATTCTTTGGAACTAACCTATTAACCTAGTGCGTAGTCTTAGTTGTTGTTCTCTGCTTGTTTTTGGTTTTACAGAAAATCTATACCAAACAGAGTCCAAACACGATGAAACTTTTTGGTGATTTATTTCTAGACATAAGAGACCCTAGAAGCTTCGGGGAGGGACTAGAAGACCTAAAAGGCAACAGGGCGTGCCCTGGGGGGTATGATGTCTTGTGGGCCCCTCGTGGTTCCGTTTGACCTAATTCCATCACTATAGATTCCAAAATATTGGAAATACCCTAGAGCATCCAGTGAAACAATTTTCCACTGTCGCAAGTCTCTGTTGTTTCGTGATCCTGTCTGGAGGTCTTTTTTGGTACTCAGTCGGAGGGGGAACTGATCATGAAGGGCTTCTACATCAACCTTGTTGCACCTACGATGATGTGTGAGTAGTTCCCATAGGACCTATGGGTTCATAGTGA
This sequence comes from Triticum aestivum, assembly GCF_018294505.1. NCBI lineage: Eukaryota > Viridiplantae > Streptophyta > Magnoliopsida > Poales > Poaceae > Triticum > Triticum aestivum. The sequence goes on from NC_057814.1 coordinate 434,275,412, forward strand.
TTACCTAGATCTCTCTCTCTCTATATATATACATATATATATATATGTGTGTGTGTGTGTGTGTGTGTGTGATCTTCAATACAATGTTCTCCTCGGAGTTCCATTCGATGTAATCTTATTTTGCGGTGTGTTTGTTGGGATCCGATGAATTGTGTGGGTTTATGATCAGATTATTCATTAAAAGTAATTGAGTCTTCTCTGAACTTACTATGTGTGATAGTTATAGCTTTGTATTTCTCTCTAATCTATCCATTTGGTTTGACCAACTAGATTGATTTATCTTCAATGGGAGAGGTGCTTTGTGGTATGATCAATCTTGCGGTGTCCTCACCCAGTGACAGTAGGGGTAGTGAGGAACGTATTTGTATTGTTGCTACTAAGGAGAAAATGAAGGGGTTTAATCATATCGCTTGGTTTTATTCTATCTACATTATGTCATCATACTTCATGCACTAATCTGTTTGTTATGAACTTATTACGTAGAGAGGCAAGCACAGAAGCACTCTCGAAGTGGAGTAGTAGTAGTAGATTGATACGTCTCCAATGTATCTACTTTTTCTCACGCTTTTCCTCTTGTTTTCGACTCTAATTTGCATGATTTGAATGAAACTAACCCCGGACTGACGCTGTTTTCAGCAGAACTACCATGGTGTTGTTTTTGTGCAGAAATAAAAGTTCTCGGAATGGAACGAAACTTTGCGAGTATTTTTTATATCAATAATAAGAATTTCTGGAGCCATGACCCACCAAAGAGGGGGCCGTCGTTGGGCACAACCAACTAGGGCGCGCCCCCCTCTCCTGGCGTGCCCAGGTGGGTTGTTGCCACCTGGTGGCCCCACTGATGACCCCCCCTGATACTATAAATTCACATTATTCCAGAAAAAAATCAGGGAGAAAGAATTATCGTGATCCACGAGACGGAGCCGCCACCAAGCCCTGTTCTTCCTCGGGAGAGCAGATCTAGAGTCCGTTTGGGGCTCCGAAGAGGGGGATCTTCGTTCTTCGTCATCACCAACCAATCTCCATCGCCAATTCCATGATGCTCCCCACCGGGAGTGAGTAATTCCTTCGTAGGCTCGCTGGTCGGTGAGGATTTGGATGAGATTCATCATGTAATCGAGTTAGTTTTGTTAGGGCTTGATCCCTAGTATCCACTCTGTTCTTAGATTGGTGTTGCTATGACTTTGCTATGCTTAATGCTTGTCACTTTGGGCCCGGGTGCCATGAACTCAGATCTGAACCGTTTATTAATTCCTCATTATATCCATGTTTTAGATCCGATCTTGCAAGTTATAGTCACCTACTATGTGTTATGATCCGGCAACCCCGGAGTGACAACAACCGGGCCCACTCCCAGTGATGACCGTAGTTTGAGGAGTTCATGTATTCACTATGTGTTAATGCTTTGTTCCGGTTCTCTATTAAAAGGAGGCCTTAATATCCCTTAGTTTCCAATATGGACCCCGCTGCCACGGGAGGGTAGGACAAAAGATGTCATGCAAGTTCTTTTAATAAAGCACGTATGACTATTTACAGAATACATGCCTACATTATATCCATGAACTGGAGCTAGTGCCATATCGCCCTAGGTTATAACTGTCACATGATGAATATCATCCAACAAGTCACTGATCCAATGCCTATGAATTTATTTATATTGATCTTTCTGCGTTACTATTGCTATCATCACTGTTACACTTGCTACAAAATTACTGCTATCACTGTTACTGTTACCGTTGCTGCTGTCACTACTATCAAAACTATCAAACTACTTTGCTACTGATCACTTTGCTGCAGGTAATTAATCTCCAGGTGTGGTTGAATTGACAACTAAGCTGCTAATACCTTCAAATATTCTTTGGCTCCCCTTGTGTCGAATCTATAAATTTGGGTTGAATACTCTACCCTCAAAAATTGTTGCGATCCCCTATACTTGTGGGTTATCAAGACCTTTTTCAGGCGCCGTTGCCGGGGAGCATAGCTATATTTGTTGAGTCACTTGGGATTATTATCATATTATCACTATGAAGAATCTGAAGGATCCAAAGACTAAGATATTTCCCTCAAAGACGAGGGGAGGTAAGGAACTGCCATCCAGTTCTTCTTTAGATTCCCCTTCTGTTATGAGTAAACTTGCAACACCACCACATGCTATCAATTCTAATATGTCGCAAGTTATTGATGATGCTACTTCTGCTATGAATGATGCTTATGATGATGCTAGTACCTTGCTTGATAATGATGATGTGCCACTTGGTGATTTTCTTGATGCACAAATTGCTAGAGTAATACAACATGATGTTGTAGAATCTGATGATGAGCTTGAAACTGAATCTCCTGAAACACCTGCTAGAACTAGCCTTCCTAGATATGAATTGCCTAAGGTGCCGGAAGGTTATATTATGAGTGAAGAAACAACTAGAGATATTCTCGCTTGCAATGATAGAAATGATCTAGAGAAATTACTACGCAAGTATAAAGAAAAATCTCTGAATGCTAGAATGAAATGTGATCCTAAGTTTGCTACTTCACCTATCTTTATTGATGACAAGGATTATGAATTCTCTATCGACCCAGAGTTAATTACTTTGGTTGAATCTGATCCTTTCCATGGTTATGAAACTGAAATTGTTGTGGCAGATCTTACTAAGTTGAATGATATAGCCACCCTTTTTACTCATGATGAGAAAACTCGCTACTACTTTATTCTCAAAGTATTCCCTTTCTCATTAAAGGGTGATGCTAAAGCTTGGTACAATACTCTTGCTCCTTGTTGTGTGCGTAGTCCCCAGGATATGATTTATTACTTCTCTAAAAAATATTTTCCTGCTCATAAGAAACAAGCTGCCTTACATGAAATATTTAACTTTGTGCAAATTAAAGAAGAGAGTCTTCCACAAGCTTGGGGGAGGCTTTGCCAGTTACTTAATGCTTTGCTTGATCATCCTCTTAAGAAAACTGAAATACTTGATATCTTCTATAATGGACTAACCGATGCTTCTAGGGATTTCCTAGATAGTTGTGCTGGTTGTGTTTTCGGGAACAAACTATTGCTCAAGCTAAGGAATTATTGAATAATATATTGAAAAATTATGATGATTGGACTCTTCCTGAAACACCGGCTAAACCCACTCTGAAGAAGAGGGGTATATTATATCTCAGTCCCGAAGATATGCAAGAAGCAAAGAAATCTATGAAGGAAAAAGGTATTAAAGCTAAGGATGTGAAAATTTTACCTCCTATTGAAGAAATACATGGGCTTAATACACCACCACTGCCTAGGGTGGTAGAGGTAAATTATCTTATGAAGTTAAATGAAAATGACAATCCTCACAATATGCATCCTAGCCAATGCCTTTATGAGTTTGAAAACTACATTCAAAAACAAGACTACTTCAATGCAAATGTTATGAAACAATTGAAATACAATTCTGATATGATTGCTGGCTTGAGTGACTTGTTATTTAGAATCTCAAATGATGTTAGAGGTGTTGGAAAACATGCTTCTATGATTCAAACTCAGTTAGCACAAGTTGCTAAATCACAAAGAGAATTACTTGATGAAATGGATCATAATATGAATGACTTTGCTGTTAGACTTGCAACTAGAGGACGTAAAATGACTCAGGAACCACTTTATCTTGAGGGATACCCAAAAATAATAGAACAAGATTCACAAAGAAATAACACTAGTGCACCTAGTCCTTCTAAAAATAAAAAGGAAAAAATGATAGGACTTTGCACACTTCTAGTGAACCTGAAATAGAGAAACCTCCTGATAATGAAAATGAAACTTCTATCTCTGATGCTGAAACTCAATCTGGTAATGAACACTCACCTAGTGATAATGAAAAAGATAATGATGAGGTTCATGAAGACACTCAACCAAGTAATGATAAAGAACCAGATAATGATGTTGAGATAGAACCACCTGCTGATCTTGATAACCCACAACCCAAGAATAAAGATATGATAAAAGAGACTTTGTGATTAGAAAAAACGGTAAAGAAAGTGAACCGTGGATTCAAAAACCTATGCCTTTTCCACCCAAGTCAACTAAAAAGAAAGATGAAGAAGAATTTGAATGCTTTGCTGAAATGCCGAGGCTAGTCTTTTTGCGTACTCGCTTGACTGATATCTTGAAAATGCCTCCTTATGCAACGTATATGAAAGACATCATCACTAATAAGAGAAAAACACCGGAAGCTGAAATCTCCACTATGTTTGCTAATTACACTTTCAAAGATGGAGTACCTAAAAAACTTGGAGATCCTGGAATACCAACTATACCTTGCTCTATCAAAAAGAATACTGCAGGGGCTGGTGTTAGTGTTATGTCTTTCTCTTTATATAAAAGACTTGACTTGAATAAACTACCACCTACTGAAATATCGTTGCAAATGGCTGACAAGTCAACTGCCATACCTATCGGTATCTGTGAGGATGTGCCCGTTGTTGTTGCTAATGTTACTATTTTGACTGACTTTGTTATACTTGAGATGCCCGAGGACGACAACATGTCGATTATCCTTGGTAGACCCTTCTTGAATACTGCAGGGGCTGTTATTGATTGCAATAAAAGCAAGGTCACTTTTCATATCAATGGTAATGGGGATACGGTGCACTTTCCGAAGAAACAATTCCAAGTGAATGGTATTAATGTTATTGAAAAATCTCCAATAATCACTATTGGAAGTTTTCAAATACCTCTACCTACTGTCAAAAAGAAATATGAAATGCTTATTGTTGGGGAGATGCAAATCCCCATTGAGGTAACTTAGTGATTTATGAAAGTTCTTCGGTTTCATGCTAATCGAAAGTGGTTGTTAATAAGACCTGATCAACCTTATTAATGAATCATTTTTGAACGGTATGAAGTTGATGAATTTAGTAAGCACTACTTTCTGTCCCTGCTTTTTATTTTCTGTTTTTATTAGTTAAATAAAATAAAATGCCATGTTTTGTCTGTTTTCTGAATTTCCCGTGCAATAAAAAAATGGCCCAAAAAAAAGTTCTCAGAATGCCCTGAAAATTTTATACGATTTTTTCTGAATATTTATGATTTTTTGGTGCAAATAATATCAGAGGGAGGTGCACCAGGTGGGCACAACCCACCTGGGCACGCCAGGACCCCCAGGCGCGCCCTGGTGGGTTGTGGTCACCACGTGGGCCCCCTCACTTATTTCATTAGCCCACATCATCACTCACCTCCAGAAAAAAATACCCATTGCTCTCTCTCCCGTGTGCTTGAGCTCAAACCCGCGGATTTCGATCTCTTTGCTCGAAGCTCCGTTTCCGAAACTGTTTCGAGGGATTGTTGCTTGGTATGTGACTCCACTATTTGTCCAATTAGTTTTTGTTTTAGTGGTTTATACTTTGAATAAATAGCTACTCTTGGTGCTGCTGTAGATGTGCTTGCATGTTCAATCCTTTGTGTTCTAAGTAGTTTGTATGGCCTCTATGTATCCCTATAAGTAGTTGCTATTAGTTTTGTGAAGTTTTGTTGAGAAAATTTGTGAACTAAAAATTCAGATTTTTGTTCATAGGAAAAATTGTACACGGACATGAATATCTTCAGGAAATTTCGCTCTAAGAAGAACTCCAAGGGTGTTATTGGGGAGTCTTCTGACAGTGATCTCCGTCCTTGGAGGTTGGCTGAGGTACGGCCGTGCGAATGGCCGCACATCCCGTTCCTTCAGCAGGCTGGAATTCATGAGGAGTTCATGCAATTTATTGCTAATGTCGGCCTCACCGACTTCATCGCAGATGAGTGTGAACAGCACGAAATCCTCACAAACATGTTTGTCCAAAGTTTTACTTTCCTGCCTAGAAATAATCCTCCTGAAGTGAGCTTTGATTTATATGCTGAAAACCACTAGATACCACTTACTGAATTTTGTGACATATGCATGATCCCGTCTGATGGGAGCTTGGTTGAGCCTAGGCCGGAAGAGTTTGAGGATTTTTGTCGCACTTTGACAGTGGGGGATGAGAGGAGAGTGTCAGCCATCACTACCGGTGGCTTACATTTTCCTGTTGTTCGTTACTTTGCATATTTCATTACCAAATGCTTGCTTGCTAGGGAGAAGGTGGGTGCACTTAGTTCACCAGACCTTGTTGTTTTACGTCGTGCAATGGAGGGCGACAACACTTATAGCTTGGGAGCTATTGTGGCTCGTCGCCTCTATCTTAATAAATCTCAGGGTAAAATACATGGTGGGATTTTTGCTACTCGGTTGGCGGCTCACTTCGAGGTTGAGATACGCCCTCATGATTACCCTGTTACCAAGGTTTACCTAGACCATGCAGCCATGTTACATCAGCACTTTCTTGCACATGATTGTCCTAACATTGCCATTCCTTATAACCTGGTCTATAGCGTTGAAACTCGTGATGTTATTCCATTTCCTACACCTGCTTTGTTTGATTCTGTTGCTAGGGGTGGATACCGGATTATGCCTGTAGACATCCTCGCCTACTGGAACGCTCACGCTACTGCAGAGGCTGCTCAGGGACCTCAGCAGTGGGATGTCTGGATGCCCACTCCTCAGGATCCCTACTACCCTCCAGGCTACTGATTGATTGCCAACTTAGGCCAAAAGCCTAAGCTTGGGGGAGTACGTGTTTCTCACTGACATTACATTCATGTTCACATATCATTCTATCTGTCGGTGTTTACACTTTTTCATTGTATCATCCATGCTTAGATTTATTTTTCTTGCTTTCTTCTTGTGTGTTTGAAAAACTTTAGAAAACCAAAAAAAATAGTTGTAGTAATTTACTTTCTATGCATGCTTAGTAGTAGCACTAAAAAGAAAATCCAAAAAGATTTCCTTGTTCTTATTTTGCTTGTTGGGAGCTTTCCCGTGTAAATAGTTTTTCTCGTTTTATGCTTTTTATTTGCTTGCCGAAGAAAACCAAAAACTCCAAAAATATTTCAGTGTGTTTCTATGAATTTCTTTTCTTTTTATTCGATTTGTACCGAGGAGAAGACCACGACGAAAATGTGGAGTGGCTCTCATATGAATAACTGTTGAACTAATAAAGAGCACATTTTACCTTGTCTTCTCCTGTTGAATAATTTTTTTTGCAGATTCCAGCTTAGTCCATGGCACTCTTGCACTATTATTATCTTCATATCATTCGGTCGTGCAAGTGAAAGGCAATAATGATGATATTCGATGAGCTGGCTGTGGCAAAGAGAAACTGGTATGAAGTCGACTTGTTCTGTTTGTGTAAATATGTTTAACCAAGTATCCATGTTTTAGCCCATTATGATTAAACATGTTTGCAATGACAATTAGAGATTATAGTTTCTCATGCCATGCATAAGTAGCTGGGAGTTGATGATAATTTATCTTGGATATCAACATAGCGTTAAGATGATTGTGATGTAGTATGATGATATGGTATCCTCCTCTGGATGTTCGAGTGGCTTGACTTGGTACATGTTCATGCATGTAGTTGAATCAAAACCAACATAGCCTCTATAATATTTATGTTCATGGTGTTCATATCCTACTCATGCTAGTGTCCAATGTTACTTATGAATAATGCCTAGTTATGATCGTTGTTGCTCTGTAGCTGGCCGCTCCCCAATCTTAATTACTAGCCTTCGCCTGTACTAAGTGGGAACTCTGCTTGTACATCAAAACCTTGAACCCAAAGTTATTCTAGATGAGTCCACCATACCTACCTATATACGGTATTACCCTGCCGTCCTAAGTAAATTTGCATGTGCCACCTCTAAAAACTTCTAAAAAATTATCCGTTTTGTGTGCCTGGATCGTTCATGGAACGACATGAGGTGGTCGATATCTTCCGTGCTAAGCGGGTTATCCTCAGGTCGAGTGTTTATTCACTCGCTGTCGCACGAGGAAATGGGCGGTAATAGGGATGCCATGTCCCAAACTACAAACATCAAAAAAGAGTTCATCTCTTGAATAATCAAACAAAAACTCCCAATGGAGTCAAAACCTTTACTTTCCGCTTGGGAACCGCCACTAGCGTGCTTAGCATGCAAGATGTTGATAACTGATGGTCGTCATCACCAACCCATCTCCATCGCCAATTCCATGATGCTCCCCACCGGGAGTGAGTAATTCCTTCGTAGGCTCGCTGGTCGGTGAGGAGTTGGATGAGATTCATCATGTAATCGAGTTAGTTTTGTTAGGGCTTGATCCCTAGTATCCACTATGTTCTTAGACTCATGTTGCTATGACTTTGCTATGCTTAATGCTTGTCACTTTGGGCCTGGGTGCCATGAACTCAGATCTGAACCGTTTATTAATTCCTCATTATATCCATGTTTTAGATCCGATCTTGCAAGTTATAGTCACCTACTACGTGTTATGATCCGGCAACCCCGGAGTGACAACAGCCAGGCCCACTCCCGGTGATGACCGTAGTTTGAGGAGTTCATGTATTCACTATGTGTTAATGCTTTGTTCCGGTTCTCTATTAAAAGGAGGCCTTAATATCCCTTAGTTTCCAATATGGACCCCGCTACCACGGGAGGGTAGGACAAAATATGTCATGCAAGTTCTTTTAATAAAGCATGTATGACTATTTACAGAATACATGCCTACATTATATACATGAACTGGAGCTAGTGCCGTATAGCCCTAGGTTATAACTGTCACATGATGAATATCATCCAACAAGTCACCGACCAATTCCTACGAATTTATTTATATTGATCTTGCTACGTTACTATTGCTATCATCACTATTACACTTGCTACAAAATTGTTGATATCACTGTTACTGTTACCGTTGCTGCTGTCACTACTATCAAAACTATCAAACTACTTTGCTACTGATCACTTTGCTACAGATAATTAATCTCCAGGTGTGGTTGAATTGACAACTCGGCTGCTAATAGCTTCAAATATTCTTTGGCTCCCCTTGTGTCGAATCTATAAATTTGGGTTGAATACTCTACCCTCGAAAACTGTTGCGATCCCCTATACTTGTGGGTTATCATAGATGCAGGCATGAGTCAATCTACTTGTCACATGCGTAATGCCTATGTAAATGATTTTGCCACGAATAATGTCATAACTATGTGATTTTCTATCAGTTGCCCAACAGTAATTTGTCTACCCACTGTATGCTATTTTTATGAGAGAGATGCCTCTAGTGAAAACTGTAGCCCCCGAGTCTGTTTTAATCGTATTGATAAAACCAAAAATACCTTGCTGTAATTTATTTAATTTTATTTTACTTTGCAATTTATCTACCACCTTTTACCAGACTTGATCCTTGCAATTAACGAGTACAAGGGGATTGCCGCTTGCCCATGTTGGGTGCAAGTATTTGCTCTTGTGTCTGTAGGTACTATCGACGGTTGTTCGCGCGGTCCTCCTATTGGTTCCATAACCTTGGTTCCCTACTGAGAAATACTATCTGCAACTATATTTCTTCACCCTTCCTCTTTAGAGAAAATCCCAATGCATCTCATAAGTAGCAGCCGCCAAGTCAACTATATTCACCCCGTGAAGACCGATCGTCGATCAGATGTTGAGGGACACGACAAACTCGTCCATAAGCAGGAACCCTAGCCTCTAGAGCGATCCAGAGGGAGGAATTAGCAAGGAGGAAGCCTCTTCCTCCATCACAGTCATCGGGAAGGCTTCAACGATCACCACTGTCATCATCATCATCCACACCTACTCATTGTAATCCCATGAACCCTAAAGGGAACGACTTGTGTATTACATGTGTGATTCATTCATGTTTTCCATCACCAGAGTTATGATGTTCATTACCTTCATGCATGAGTGGTTTCCCTAGTTCTTGGGGATATGGATGAACCCTAGTGTGTAATAGGGCGTTGATATTAGGATTTAATATCCTCTTTGCATGTTTATGTTAAAGATCTTCTTGACGTTGGCTGAAGTCGACCATCCAATGTATGACAACTTTGGACGGAAGGTCATTACTGTTGGCGAACAGTGTTATTGCGAAGGTGGGTGACGTGACAGGCCCCATCTCCCTTCATAGCGAATCATTGCAGCAGGGGGTAAAACAAAGATCACCTATAGGTTGCCTCCACAGGGACATTTCCCTCTTAATCACTGTTTGCTAACCGGAGTGGGGAAGAACGGTGGTGGCATATGTGATACGGGACTGCCAAGCGTATGCACGTATCTGTACCGGCTCTTCCCACAAATAGAAACATGTAGCTTAGGAATCTGAAGTAGCATTCTGTTTAGGCACCGCTATAGATGCACATACTAGAGGGGATTCCAAACTCTATTTAATTACTTTTATTGAAATATTCACCTATACGCTCGCTACATCATTTCTATTATCGTGCTCCTACTATCACTAAAACTGGCAGGCATACTATTTGCACCATCCAAAAGACAAGAGATTGATTCATGTGCTCCCTATGGGATCAATACTCTTACTTTGAAAAGCTACAAATAGACCATGTGCACAGGACATCATCTAACATACTACATCATAATCATTTTAATGCATGCACTACAAAAAAAGAAACAAAGACACATCTGTGACATTTTGGGCCGAACGAAAAAAAATTCTGTCATGCTTATGACACTTCTATGACGATAATTGTGACAAAACCCGGTATCATAGATGTGGTGGGCTCCTACTTCTATGACAAAAAATCATGACAGAAAATGGGCTTTTCATCCTGGGCGGGCCGGAGACGCAGCTGCATGACATTTTTTGGACCGTCCATGATGGAAAAAACCATGGTAGAAGCGAGGGCGAGGAAAATATCGGGGAGTTCCCTATTACGATGGGTGGTCAGGGGTCGAGCGATGCGCGTTTCTCTCGTACACGTACGCACGTGTGTGCGAGGCGTTGCGCTCTAACTGAACCCGAGTGAGGCGTCGGGCTCTAACTGAACCCGAGCGATTGCACTGTAGGCTACGCATTACTAAACCCGAGCGATCGATCGATGGCTGTTAACTGAACCCGATCGAGCGATCCCTTCGCTACTGCTGCTAACTGAAGCCGATCGAACCCCGCTGCCTCCTTCCCTTGATGAACAGTGAGTGTTGTTGTGGGGGTTTGGATTAACAATCCCTGGTGGGGGGTTGGATGAATAGGACCCCGTGGTGTTGCCGCTGGATGAACAGGACCCTGATCGATCGAGCCGGTTGGGGGGTGGATGAACAGGACCCCGTGGAGGGCTGGATGAACAGGGCCCCGTGGAGGGCTGGTTGAACAGTAGCCGGTGGAGGGCTGGATGAACAGTAGCCCATGGAGGGGTGGTTGAACAGGACCCCGTGGAGAGGGCTGGTTGAATAGTAGCCGGTGGAGGAGTGGTGGAGGCTGGATGAACAGGTGCCCGTGGATGAACAGTCGCAGGTGGAGGCTGGAGGAGGTCGGCGGTGGATGAACAGTCGCAGGTGGAGGCTGGAGGAGGTCGGCGGTGGATGAACAGTAGCCCGTGGAGGCTGGTGGAGGTCGGCGGTGGAGATGAACAGTATCCCGTGGAGTCCCTTTTGCGGTACGCCACACGCCTCGCGATGAACAGGACCCCCGTTTCGACCGTAGCGCTCCAACACAAGTCTATTTCCTCCGTTTTGCGGTACGCCACACCCCTCCCGATCAACAGGACCCCGTTTCGACCGTAGGACGTCCAAGAGAAGTCCGTTTCCTCCGTTTTGCGGTACGCCAGACCCCTCCCGATGAACAGGATCCCGTTTCGACCATGGCCGGTTGAACACAAGGCCATTTCCTCCATTCTGCGATACGCCAGGCCTCGTCTCGATCGGCTATTCCATCCAAGCCGGTTGGCTCCCGATGATCACGACGTATTCCATTGCCTCCCGATGAACACGACGCATTCCGTTGCCTCCCCATGAACACGACGACGACGCAGTTTCTCCTTTCCGACCCAGCCATGTACACGAGCCCTGGTCGTACGTATGCGCGAGTAGGCGTTCGAGACCCCGCCCGTATGTACGTACGTCGCCGTATTTACTTTCTTGCACCCTGGCCGCTGTACATACGTGTACATGATATTAACGGGACTGCGTGACATGCTATGTGCGCGCCTCTACTACGACACGTGCCCTTCCTTACACGACCATGGTTCATCGCTGCAGCCTGCACACAGACCGATCGTATGTACGTACACATTCGAGACCAGAATAACAAGGCTACGCATGCTTCGACCAGGTGGGTCCCGACTGTCAGGCACTTCCTTGCGTGCGAAGATGTAGCTGGTGGGTCCTAGCAGTCAGGGGCGAATCATTTTTTTGCCCGTAATATGGACGAACTTCCTTGCATGCGAAGATGTAGTTGGTGGGTCCCAGCAGTCAGGGGGAGAAAACATTATTTTTCAGGGTAAAAAGGATGCAGTTGCATGCATGTGTCCATGGCATGGTGCGTCCCCACTATCAGCCTCTCACGTACAGTCATCTTCCGATGACTCTCGTTTGTTGACCATGTTGACCACACCGTGCCGAGCTCACCAAGGCCGGTGGACGACGGCGAGGCCCCAGACTGGAACGACCCGGAGATGGGGAAGACGCGGCAGTGGAGTCGCAGATGGAGAGGAGTGGGAAACTTGACTGGTTTGGGTGCGCAGCAGCACTGCCGCCCACGGGAGACACGAGCAAGAATAGAGATTGAAGAAGGAGCACGGTTGTTGGATTAACATCTAACGGTCCAGCTGCTAGAATCATTTGTTGATTAAGTTGACAAAGCCATGCGTACACGTCTGCTTAGTAGGCCCACAAGTCAGCCACCAAATCTGCTGGGTCCCAGCTATCAGCGGGAGGAATAGTAACAAGGAGGCACTTCCTTCTGTGTGAAGATACAGCCGGTGGGTCCCAGCTGTCGGGGGGAGGAAACAGCTTAATAAGGAGGAACATTCCTTGCGTGCGACCATGGACCTCATGGGTCCTAGCTGTGTGGCTCTCCACGTACAGTTCTCTTCTGATGACTGTCGTTTGTTGACCACGCCACGCCGAGCGCAGCAAGGCGGTGGACGACGGCGAGGCCCTAGACTGGAACGACCCGGAGATGGGGAAGACGTGGTAGTGGAGTCACATACGGAGAGGAGTGGGAAACTTGACTGGTTCGGGTGCGGGGTGGGCCTACACTCGGCAGAGAATAACAGGAGGTACTAAGTGGAGGGATGGCCTGGCCGTCGGCGGGGTAGCATTTCGTTGCGAGGCGCACAAAACAAGGCCGCTGGATGCCGGAGGCTGGAGCAGGCGGTCCCTGCAGCGCTGGGGGAAGAAGATGAGGGATTGAAGAAGAATGCCTGCCGTTGGATGTAAATCCAACGCCTTGCTTAGGCTTCGACCTACTGGCCCACATGTTAGCCAGTCCATTTGTTTTTTAGTCCATTTGGTGGGCTGGGTGAAACAATGATGTAGCATCTATGCAGCCCGTTTATATATATGGTAGAATTTAAAGCCCGTTTGCATTTTTCTCGAAATACGCGGACTTGCCGGGTTGGGTGAAAATATCATGTTGGGCTGTACAGAGAAATGTTATAAAAACATAAACACATGATTGCACGTCTATTACTGCATTGGTCAGTAAAATCTTTGCAAGCTTATGTATGCAATTACTAGGAGTTAACTTGCCAATTTATATATAAACAATTATTATTATTATTTTGTAAGAACTTTCAATTTGCAAAATAAAATATCATTTTAATTTGATGAGTTAATATGACGTGGGGTATTATTTTTTTTTGGCTAGACGTGGGAAGTTGAGTTGGTTCTAGGGAAAAGTACTGGGAGAAATCTTAGTTTACGTCGAAAAAGAAAGTGGGAGAAAATTCAGATATAGGATTAATGAAAACGAAAATAAAGGAAGTGGGAAGGTCTATAAAATGGTTGGACGAACGATAGGTTTAACGGAACCTGATGTTGTTTCTATTATATATATATGTAATAAAATAAGATATAAATATAGGTTTAGTTTTGCATTCTTATAGAAAACATAGGTTCAGTTTTGCATTCTTATAGAAAAATAGAACTGAGTTGTGCGTCGTCTTGAAAAAACAAACATAACTTGGGCTGGTGATGTTGTAGACAAGCTAGGTTGGGAGGCCCAGAGGCCGCTTGATACCTGCTGGATCCAAACAATGTTGAAACATGTCGTGGGCTGCCCATGTTAAACAACAAAACCTAGGCCATGGACCTGGTGGGCCTGGGACTGTCAGCCTCTCGACGAACAATTGTCTCCCGATTCCTCTTGTTTTGCTGACCATGTTGGGAATGACAGATGGCGGCACCGCGGCGAGAGCACCGAGGCGGAGGACGATGTTGAGACCTCGGACCGAACGAACCAGAGCGGGGGAAGACGCAGGCGGAGGGGAGTACGAGGGTTGACTTGTTCGGGTGCAGGGTGGGCCAGTGCAGCTGCCGCCGCCGGACAATGTGTGGGAGTAGAGGGATGGCCTGGCCAACGCCATAGGCTATGATGGCCAACCGCTATATAGGAAGAGAGACGAAAGATTGAACAAAATTAAGAAATACAAATGGATAGGTGGTTGGTCCCATATGTCTGTGTACGAGTCCTGCGGGGTCCACCTGAGAAGGGGAATATGTTGGGAGGAAGGAGATTCAAAGCACGGCAGCCGAGTGAACTAGTTTTTTTTTAAACGGACGAGTGAACTAGTTACATACATAAGCAAATAGCCACTAAAATAATCAAACAAGTTAATGGGTTCTTAGAAGAAATATTTCGGACAAAACAGATAATTATGACACATAGGCTAATGCATGAAACACTCAGATGATAAAGGTGCTTATAAACAGATAAAGTACAACATCTAGACCTTCCTGGCACGCTTGATCATGACGCTGTGGCTGTCCGTGTACTCGTCGGTTACGGGAAGCAGACATGCCCTCATGTCCAAGATCCGCCTGTACATGTCGTAGCATGCGTATGCGTCCTTGGCCGTGTACGTTATGTAGGCTAGATTCAGAGGTACCTCCCACGTGTTCAGGTCCTTGGTATCATTGTCTTCTTTCATGTTGGCGTAGCAGGGGTCGATGATGGTCTCGGCGAGGTCAACCATGGAGTCCTTCTCCTGCCCGTTGCCGATGATCTTGTATAACTTCTGGATGTCAACAAGCTTGTTGCACCAGTTGGCCGAATCATCGAGTTCTTCCTTCTCTCCACCTTACCGAAGGTGCAGTCGGCGCTGCCGATGAAATGGGCGAATGCTCCAGAACCTCTGATGGCCCTACAGCAGTGGTAGATGAGAACCTCATTCCGCACGCATACCTGGGCGACCGTGATCCGCTGTTCCCTGTCAGGAGACAAATGGATGGGCACAAGGTCTAGTCCTGCAGCCTTGTGCTTTCTCGTCATGTAGGTACTGCTTGAACTTGGCGTGGCAGAACTTCACCAAGTCCGGATCGTTGGTGTACATCACATTCAACTTGGTGCAGCCATGGGACTTAACGGCGAACTCAAAGGTGAACTCCTTGCTGAAGTCCATATCTAGCAGGCTCACCCCTCGGATCGCCATTGGGGTCTCTTCAAGTGAACGAGTGGATAGGCGGCGGCAACAGTTCGTTTTTCAGCTCTTGGGGAACTGGATTCAACAGTAAACTGAGTGTGTACCGGCGACAACAGTTACTACCCCTCCCTCGCCTGATGCATGCCTGGCAGAACATGCACCCTCGGCACATTCAAACGCCTCCATTAAGAAACCTATTCCGGTCACACGTCAGTTCACGAGCGGGTCTGTATTGGTACTGTAATAACAAGTGTTAGTGGTCACTTAAATTTAATTAGCTTTAATAGAAATTTATTCTTAAAACAAGCAATGCATTGGCTCGTTCTATCAGTGCCACAGGATCAACATGCACAACAATTAGAATTATTATTCTCAGGACGCACACGATCAGCACATTTGTCGCACTTTCACACAGATAATACTACCAAGTTTGAACTGTTTGTATGGTTGTTGTCCTCTGCATCATCATGTCGTGTTTCCCAGCTTGCAAGATTCAGAACCAACAAATAAGATTCAAATAATAAGTACATCAATGATGCCTACACATCTCATTGATTCCTAGCTTGCAAGATTCAGAACCAACAAATAAGATTCAAACAATAAGTACAACAAAGATGCCTACACATCTCATTGATTCCCACCTTGAAAGATTCAGAACCAACCCATTAGAGCCTTTTGATAAACTGAATATCGGGATTAAATCCATCTTGGCTAGCCGTGTCATACAACCCAAGAACTTGGCGAATGCTCTTGACCATCACAACATCTGTAATTGAGTATTCATGTTTGCACAGATAAGAAAGAGCATGATTACTATAATAGTGGCACTAGTTGAAGCAAACTTTATTTCCAAAACGAGAAAAGATTGCGATAGAATAGCTTTATTAAAAAAAGAACATTAGCACAGTATGACAAAGCACAATCATGTTGATAAAGGACAATACTGACCGGTGTGAGAGGCTCTATGCCGCCACAACTCGATGTCGTGAACCTGCAAATCCACTCGGATGAGGCCAGCCTGGAGTTCCATGATTCAATTCATGCACCTTTTTCTGCAGTTCACCTGAAATGAAGCAAAGATTGCATCATTCAGCTAGCAAGAAGTACTTGCTCTCATGGGCTGGCACGTTCTTCTTTAGTAGTTGCACTAAAATTTAGCAACATTAAGGTTGGCTGTCCTGCTCATGTAAGGTGCAACTATAATTTGCTTATCCTTTTGTGCAGTTCCACTAAAATAAAGTGCCATTGTGGTGACAGTGACAGCTCATCTTGCAAAAGCTAATAAAATGTTGCACGAGATTACCAACATAATTTGATGGAGATTTTGGAAACTCCAATCACCATTTTGTGCAGTTCCACCAACATTGAGAGATGTTGCCCACGTGACATTTTAGTTTAACTACACAAGACACTCATTCCAAAAAAAAGTGTTTTGTGCAGTTCATCAAAAGGTCACAATAGCAACAAGGTGAAATGGATATCCCTATCTGCACAAAAAGATAGAAAGTAAACAGTTGCTGGTCAATAAGAATATACGAAACATACACAAAATGAAAAGAAGCATCTTAATTATGTTCATGGCAATCACGCAAGGACAGTAGAAATTTTAAAACGTCAGCAATGCTTCATGTTACCGGAAGCATTACGATCAACTATGACATTCGTCAAATATGGGATTACTTTAATGGTGGCATTGCTTGTTTACCAGATACAGTAAATCAACAGCAGCTAAAGAGTTGGTTTAAGGGCATGGGACCGTGGGGACACCAGGTCACTCAGCAGCGTAAAGAAGCAACTTACTTATCATATTGGGGAAAATAGCAGGAGTACCATTTGTAACACAGTTTAATTGCATCATATCACTGGAGGCATTAGATTAACAATAACACTGGTTAGACATGTCCTTAAGGTAACAGTGTGATCGCTTCATTTTACATGCACCCTTACATTAACAACAGCAAAAGGTTGGTATAAGGACATGCGACAGTGGACGCATCAGCACAATGTACCTACAAGGAGGCATAAAGTGGTGATGCCGAGTTTGTTCATGCTTTGTGAGGGCAGCAAATCTAATCCTGGAGACCTTTTACTATGTGAGGGCAGCAAATCTAATCCTGGAGACCTTTTGCTATGTGAGGGCAGCAAATCTAATCCTGGAGACCTTTTACTATGTGAGGGCAGCAAATCTAATCCTGGAGACCTTTTACTATGTGAGGGCAGCAAATCTAATCCTAGACATACTCTGTTGACTTGTCCACCAGCCGCCACTTTCTATCCTTTTTTCAACCAATAATAGATCTGTTCCTTATCCAGTTTGTACCGAGTTTTCCCATTGTTTCCCTTTTCAACCAAGAGACCAGTTGGATATCCGATCTCTACTACTTTCCCCCTATTATTTCCTCTTTGAATCAAGTCCTGGATTCATGCTACGACTTTCCCCCCTTCTTTGTTGTTTGAACCAAGTCCTAGATTCGAATGCATGAAGTAGCTTTACCTCTAATAATGCTAATAATTTAGGTGGATTTGGAAGAGCTGATGGAAGTAGAAAAATATGCACATGCAGACACATGGGGAGTTGGGGCAGTAGAGCAAGGCCGCTTTCAAAGAACTTGTGCCTGAGGGTCGCCGGATGTCGGCGGCGACAGATCCGATCTGTGCACAATACGGCAGGGAGGAAGAAGGGTCGGAGGACCTCCCGAGCCGGCGCTGTGTCGGAGAGAATGGCACCGGCAGAGGATCGGGCCCTGTCGGCAGCTGTGGGTTTCCTCCCTCGCCGGCGATGACCGCGTGAACGATGCACCTTTTAGTCCTCTACACACACCGGCCGAAGGGATCCGGCCGGATCTGTGACCAGCGGTGAGCAGAGAGAAAATGTCGCTACCGCTGTCTTGTTTAGATCTGGAGAGGATGAGAGAATGAAGAGAGCACACGTAGTAAAAAACGCTGAGGCCCCTACGTACATATATAGTAGAGTGATTATCTTTTTCTCTCCACAACAAGCGTTTCAATTTGTGTACGTGGCATTAAAGAAAAGAAACTCTCTATTTAAGGTGACTAACTGTACGACTCCTACTTACTACTAGTAGTAGTATTGTTCACTTGTGCTCCCCGGCCCTCCATTCATTGAACAACCCCACAGGTGAATAAACATACAGTAGTAGTATTTATATAGAACGAACAAGCTCGAACTATTTTCGTGTAGTTAAAAGTTCAGGGCGGGGCTTTTCCCGGGCAGTACGCACAGCGATTTTCGCGTAGGCGGTTTGACAGAGAGGCGAGGAGGGTGAGGGAGTAGCGGATTCAACTTACTTACTGCTAGAAAGGTCGGGCTGTGCGATTTGACGGCGTGTTACTGCTGGAAAGACTTATGATATGACTACTCACTATAGTCATGAATTACTAGTGGTACGACCAGGGTGATGCTCCCCTTCCGTTCCGCACTCTAATATGGTGCATGACACGTCGACCCAGATGCTGGCTCTCCCACATGTTGGCGAAGTACGTAGTAAGAAGGAGCAAAGAATCATGCGGCATATACTAGTACTACTACTCACGTCGGAGGAGTGCGAACCACGGCAGCCCAGTGAACCAGCAGTGCGAACCACAGCAGCTCAGTGAACCAGCAGTAGAAAACAATGTGGTGATATGGCCATAAAAAACAATGTGCTACGGTCTAGACTGTAGCATGTACAATACTACTCCTCTTTGTTTGGATCCCTGAGTTAGAGCTAGTTTTGGTTGAAATAGCCTAAAATTATCCAAAGAGGAGGGGTTAGTTTGAGCTAGTTTGCTCAAACCCAGCTAAAAAAACTAGCTCGGTGGAGAGGTTCTAATTGGGTTAGTTCTCCTCAGGCCTACTAAAAGAGAACTAAAAAATCTCCCCTGCCCGCACCAGATCGCTCCCTTTGCCCCCCCCCTCGCACGACTCCTCTCTGTTCCCCATCGGGCTGCCCGCCCAAGCGCCGCTCCGCCGCTCACCCTCTCTCTCCTCCGGCCGCCCTCTCCCTCCAGCCTCCGCCGCCCTCCTTCGGCCGCCCTCTCCCATCGACCTTCGAAGCTCGACTCGCTCCCCCTTTACAGATTTTTTTTCTCTGTCGTGTGCGGCGGCGGTGCATCTACCAGGGAGGTCGCGAGAGGGGTGAGTTTGTTCGTTCCTTCTCTGTCTCACAGCCATATCATTGATCTTGCTCGCTCTAGCTCTAATTCTGAATTGGAAAAGTAGATCCTGATTAAACTTGGTATATATTTGTGGTGCACGCATGGAATTATTTGATGCTGCTTGAGGAGGTAATAAATCTTTCTAGAGGCCCAAAGATTCAGTTCACCTTTCTAGGTATTTCAGTTTCAGGCTTGCATTATTTCTAGAGGCCCAAAGATTTAGTTCACCTTTCTAGGTATTTCAGATTCAGGCTTGCATTATTTCTAGAGGCCCAAAGATTCAGTTAACCTTTCTAGGTATTTCAGTTTCAGGTTTGCATTATTTCTAGAGGCCCAACGATTCAGTTCACCTTTCTAGGTATTTCAGTTTCAGGCATGCATTATTTCTAGAGGCCCAAAGATTCGGTTCGCAGTCGTTGGCAAGCGGCCCTGCTACCCAAGGCGGTGTCGACCTCAACTCGCAAGCGCCGGCGTCGGAGGAGTTCCCGGGGCTTGGGCTCTACAGAGCCTTCCTCCAGAGCGACGATGACGATCTCCTCCCTGGGTGCATGAGGGGCTCCGGGCTCCCTCCCTATCATGAATGAGTTCCGTGATGAGTTAGGTCATGCTTTGTTTCATGGAGTGCATTTTTTTGTGAAGCTTGATTGACAACTTGTATGTTTAAGTGGGATATCTCATTTGTATGGACAAAGTAAAACTTATCATGTTTTGCATGCTTGATTTGTAAAGATGGTTCGTTTATGTCAATTGTGAGCAGGAGGAGGCCACACAAGAGCTGGCCACAACAAATCCGGCAGGAAATAGGGTCCAAAGTAGTCAAATGATTGAGAAAGAGCATTTATTGTCAATCTAACCCTGGCATCCATACACCTCTTTAGTTTAGAGTTAGTTCTAGGTTATTTTAGGGTTAGAATCTAACTCTAACGTCTAACAGAGTTAGAGTTCTCCTCGTCTCGGTTCATCGCCATCATACTTTCCCCATTCCTGTGTTTTCAGTATCCTGCGAATCAAAGAGGCCCTTAGACTGGTTTAGGTCTGGTCATTTTGTATAAACGTGTTATGTCCAAAATTTAATGAACCTGCTCCGATTTCTATGAAAATAATCCGGTTTCATGTAGTAATTCATTTATTTATTTATTCTTCTGCGGGGGGTTTGCATGTAATTCCTGAGGTCTGAAATGTAAAGTACCCCGGCATATGCTCCGAATCGTGCATGCACTACGACCCAGATGCTCTATGTCCCACATGTCGGCGAAAGGGAGCACGTGGAAATAGCCTAGGAGTACATATAGGAGGATAAAAGCATGAAAAAATATGTTCGGTGAAGCGTAGCTGCGGTTCGAAAAGGAGACCTAACGCGATGAAAGGTATAGGTCGCACGCACCCAACTAGTGGTACTAGACATACAACTACTTTTTTCCTAAAAAAAGAGGTACAAGTGCTCAGTACTCCTATTCTATCAACACGAGTCCCATCTGACAACAGCGTCCGTGCTATAGCTAGCTCTTCTCCCTCGTTTCTCTCTTCTAATTCTAAACTCAACCGACGCCCGGTGTGCGGGGTGGGGATTTGCCTATGGTCGGTTTGCTCAACTGCGGCCCCACCTCACAGTGAAAACGTTACGACTGGAATACAAAAAAAAAATCTTCGAGACGGCCTCATAGCATGGAGCCGACCCCAACGGTTTTAAGATTACACGCACGGTACACGCTATCCTAGACTACTCTACACATGAAACTGCCATACGAGCGTCCGGGCTGCGCTTGGCTCTTTGCCTCTTCAGGAAGTCGAACAATGATGGAGTACTACTGCAGTGGAGGAGTACTACAGTATGCTTCTGGCCATCTGACACCGAATGAACTACTGCATGTCCACAACGTGCGGGAGGGAGAGCATGTAGCGAAAGCTTCTCCTAGTCCTGCCAGCCACCACGCTCATGGGCAAGGGAGGGACGCAGCTTCATTGACTTACTGCTCCTGCTTTTGCGTGTATGACAGGTGGGCACAATAGGTGGGTGGCCCACCTATCATGCAGCCAAAGTCAGGTGCAGTTAAGGCACCGGAGCTCAGTCCACGAGGGAGAGGGCGTTGTAGTAATCAAACTTCTCGTTGTTGTACGAGTTGACGCGACACATCAAAGCACTGCACTCGATATATTTCAATAATTTGCGTTTACCGATGAATTAATTACAACACATGCATGCATGCCGTGACTCTCCTTTTTCATACTTGCATGTGTTGATTTAATGCACCTTGAAGTAGTATGAATATGTGACGGTAAAGCTTTGTAATGCCCCGGCCCTAAAGCGAGAGATGGTTGTGCACGAGGACGGCGAGATCATGCAGACAGAACAGGACCCGATGATGGAGCTCTCTATGGTCTCGACGGACCTCACCTTGCTCCACTGCCCCTTGTGCCTCCGCCCCTTGAAGCCTCCAGCAAATGAGGTTTGAATACACCTCGTTTGTTCGGCTGATCGAGCAAGGTGCAGGTTTCTTGATTGATGTGTTGTTCGATTGATTTGTGAAGTGCAAGGGAGGGCACCTGGACTGCGCGGACTACCGTGTCGAGCGCCCCGGGAACCAGCGGCAGTGCCAGAAGTGCAAGCGCAGCCATTGAGGGAGTCCTGGATTAAGGGGTCCTCGGGCGTCCGGCCTGTTGGACATGGGCCGGACTGATGGGCTGTGAAGATACAAGACCGAAGACTCTCACCCGTTTCCGGATGGGAGTCTCCTTGGCATGGAAGGCAATCTTGGCGTCCTGATATGAAGATTCCTTTCTCTGTAACCGATCTTGTACAACCCTAGTCCCCTCCGGTGTCTATATAAACCGGAGGGCTTAGTCCGTAGAGCCAAGAATCGTAATCAAAGTCATACAGGCTAGACTTCTAGGGTTTTAGCCATTACGTTCTCGAGGTAGATCAACTCTTGTAATACTCATATTCATCAAGATCAATCAAGCAGGAAGTAGGGTATTACCTCCATAGAGAGGGCCCAAACCTGGGTAAACATCGTGTCCCCCGTCTCCTGTTATCATCGACCTTAGACGCATAGTTCGGAACCCCCTACCCGAGATCCGCCGGTTTTGACACCGACATTGGTGCTTTCATTGAGAGTTCCGCTGTGACGTCGAAGACATGATTGATGGCTCGCCTTGTTATCAAGGACATCATCACCGCCGGAGGTGCCCTGTCCTCAGGCCAAACCCTCCGGCTGGGCGGCTTCATCATGACCGCCCCTACGGCCTTTAAGCCAACGATGACTTCTCGGGTCATCAAAACCCACCTCCGTGTTAGCTCCGAATACTCTAAGCAGATGGATCCGGCTGAGTTATCATCTTTGAACGAGCTCCTAGATCGCATCGCCTCCCTGGGGGTCGCTACAGACTATGATTGGATTGGTCTTAAACCCGACCAGAGAGAAATTAAATCTCCGCCTATCACCCACCAGATAGCGGTAGTTGAGGAGCAACATGACAACTCTTGCTCTATATTGAGGATGAACTGTGTTTGGATTTCCGAGCTCAAAGAGCCGAACACCTGCCTTCGGAAAGGTATAACCTGCCCTCCGAACCTAGAGTCAGACGACGGGCCTGAAAAATCAGTTAATATCCTAGAGCCCGAGCCATTAAGTTCGGGAGGTCTCCAAACTCCGGATTCCAAGTGGGGTCAGGGTTCGGATTTAAAGCCATCCACCCACCCAGATAGACACGATCTCACGTACATACGGCAGCAATCTCAGGAAACAGTCCATCACTTTTGGGCCAGATTCCTCCTTGGCAAAGACAAGATTAAAGATTGCCGCGACGAAGACGCGATCTCAGCATTCTGCAATAATTGCACGGACGAAGGATTCCTCAACGCCATCAATCGCCGTCGCGTATTACACTTCGCTGACTTGGCAACCATCGTACAGAAGTACTGCGCAATGGAAAAGCGCCTGGAAAACTCAAGCAGCTCTCTGGGAACCACCGGTTTCCACTTAACCCTTCGTCCGGGCAAAAAGGGTGCACCCTCACGGGGCACCAGATTCAATAGTAAAGAAATCTAAGCACATCACGGGGCGCGGAACCGTTCTGGAAGGATGGCTCGATAGGCCATGCAAAATACATGCAACACCGGACACCATACAAACCCATAGCCTTAGAGCATGTTGGATACTCCGGCAAGTGGCCAAGAGCGGCGAGGATATCCTCACCAAAAATACACCAGTGCAACAGCCCCCGAGAAGATGACGATCCTAGCGTATTGACAGTCTTCGAAACTTTCGCTTCAAACAATCAGCGTAAAAGGGCTTTCCGCGACCTTGTCGAAGTTTGCCAAGTCGCAGCAATAAACCCTTGGAATGACACGGCCATAACTTTCAATGCCAGTGATGAACCAAAGTTCCGGACAGTACGGGCACCAGCCGCCTAGGTCCTCAATCCAATTGTGGACGGGTTTCGGCTCACCAAAGTGCTCATGGACAGCGGCAGCGGATTAAACCTCATCTATGAGGATACGCTCAATAAAATGGAAATAGACAGGAACCGCATCGAGAAAAGTAGCACGACCTTGTGGGGAATCATTCCTAGTCGAGAGGCGCGATGCGCGGGACAAATCACACTCGACGTGGTATTCGGCACACCGGAGAATTATCGGTCCGAAGAGATAAGCTTCCAAGTGGCTCCTTTCAATAGCGGATATCACGCCCTACTGGGGCGAGATGCATTTACACGCTTCCAGGCTATACCTCATTACGAGTACATGAAGCTCAAGATGCCCGGGCCAAACGGTGTCATCACTCTTACCAGTGATCCGGACATAGCACTCCGCGCTGAAAATAAAACCGCATCCCTGGCCCTCGAGGCATTATCTGAAATACTCGCGGCCGAAGAGCTAACCGCGTTGCGCTATACCATGGATAGGGATGACGTAATCCTGGACAAACGACCCAAATCTACCTCCTTTAAACCAGCAGATGAAATAGTCAAATTTCAAGTCCACCCGACAGACCCCAAGAAGACAGCATCCATCGGGGCACAACTCCACCCAATGGTCGATGCCGCGCTACGGAAGTTCCTGCATGAGAATAGGGACATATTCTCCTGGCACCCTTCTGATATGCCAGGAATCCCGCGCAGGTTGGCCGAACATAGCCTCAAATATTAAAGGGATATAAACCGGTCAAGCAAACACTGCGGCATTTTTCCGAACCCAAACGACAAGCTATGGGGGAGGAGCTAGCCAAGTTACTCGAGGCCGGATTCATCAGAGAAATAAAACACCCGGACTGGCTAGCAAATCTGGTGACGGTACCAAAGAAGGACAAATCCTGGCGCCTATGCGTCGACTTCAAAGACCTCAACAAGGCCTGCCCTAAGGATCCCTCCCCCTCCCTCGCATCGATCAGATTATTGATGCAACCGCAGGACACGACTCACTGTGTTTCCTCGACGCATACTCCAGATACCATCAAATCAAGATGAAGGAGTCCGATCAAGCCGCAACGGCATTCATTACCCCCATATGGGCCTTTCTGCTTCAACACTATGCTTTTCGGGCTCAAAAACGCTGGCGCCACCTACCAACGCATGATTCAAACATGCCTGGAGAAACAGATCGGCAAGACAGTTGAAGCATATGTGGATGACGTCATCATCAAAATCAGGCACGTCGAGTCATTGATAGACGATTTACGTCTCACATTCGACAACCTCCGTACACATGACATCAAGCTCAATCCGGAAATTGTGATTTCGGCGTCCCCGCCGGAAAACTGCTGGGCTTCATTGTTTCCAATAGAGGAACTGAGGCAAATCCAGCCAAAATCCGAGCTTTGTCACAATTGGCTACGCCAACAAACCTTAAACAGGGCCAAAAACTCGCGAGATGCGTGGCAGCCTTAAGCCGCTTTATCTCCAGATTGGGAAAAAAACATTGCCACTCTACCGCCTTCTCCGACGCACCGACCACTTCGAGTGGACGGATGCGGCAACGGCCGGACTGGAGGAAATAAAGGCCCTTTTAGTGAGCAACCCAATCCTGGCCACGCTGAACGTCGGCAAACCCATGTTATTATACATATCGGCAACACACCAAGTGGTGAGCGCTGTGCTCGTCGTTGAGCGAGAGCAGGACAGACACAAATTCCCGCTCCAGAAACCGGTAGACTACGTATCCACTGTCCTAACACCGTGCAAATCCTGATACCCTCATTACCAAAAAATAGCATACGCGGTCTTCATGGCATCCCGGAAGCTGCGACACTACTTTCAAGAGTGCCCGATTACGGTGGCTTCCGAGGTACCACTCAACGACATAATAAACAACCGCGATGCCACGGGCCGGATTGCTAAGTGGGCCATTGAGGTCCTTCCATTCGACATAACATACAAACCGCGCCGAGCCATTAAATCCCAAGTACTGGCTGATTTCATAGCCGAATGGACAGGGGCCGAACTCCCTAAAGAGTATGTCATGTATTCCAACTGGGTTATGTACTTCGATGGTTCCAAAATGTTGGCGGGGTTATGGGCGGGCGTTGTCTTAACGTCCCCCTCTGGAGACGTAGTTCAGTACATACTCCAAATATTATACACAGACTCCAACAATGCAGCCGAATATGAGGCCTTATTGCATGGACTTCGGATGGCCGTCTCCATGGGCATACAATGCCTGGAAGTGCGCGGGGACTCAAACCTCGCAATATCTCAAATAACTGGAGATTTCGATGCCAAAGATCCAAAAATGGCGGCTTACCGTAACGCCGTTCTCAAAATCTCGGCTCGGTTCGAGGGGCTCGAGTTTCATCATGTGGCTCGAGAAAGTAATCAAGCGGCGGATGTCCTTGCTCGCATCAGCGCCAAGCGCGACCCCGTCCCACCTAACATCTTTCTGGAAAGGCTTTTTAGTTCGTCCGTGGTGTGGCAAGGGGAGAGCGCCAACACCAGTCCGGATCCGACTACAACCCCAGATTCCAAACACACCGATATCATCGGGGCTCAGCCACCGAAATAACACCGTCGGCCCATCTCATCATGGTAGTCATTGCCCCATGGACCGAACCCTTCTTGGCCTACCTTAATAGGCGAGAACTCCCTGAGGATTAGAATGAGGCTAGCCGCATTGTCTGGCGTTCGAAGGCCTACAAGGTTCACGACGGAGAACTCTAGAAGAAAAGCGCTACCGGAGTACTTCAAAGATGTATCTCCGAGGAAGAGGGGCAGGAGCTCTTGGCTGAAATTCATGCCGGTCTCGGTGGTCACCACGCCGCAGCTTGGGCCCTTGTAAGCAAGGCCTTCCGTAAAAGTTTTTATTGGCCGACGGCCCGAGCAGATGCACAGGACCTTATCCAACGTTGCGTCGGATGCCAGCTTTTCGCCAACCAAAGCCATATGCAACCCACCACTCTACAAACAATCCCGATCACCTGGCCTTTCGTGGTCTGGGGGCTTGATATGGTCGGACCCCTTAAAGGAGGAATCCATAAGAAAAAGTATCTGCTGGTCATGGTGGATAAATTCACTAAGTGGATAGAGGCCAAACCAGTTAAAACGGACGAAGCCGGGCCAGTGATAGAATTCATATCCGGTGTTGTGCACTGTTATGATGTTCCACACAGCATCATCACCGACAACGGCTCCAATTTCACAGCCGATGAGGTGAAAACCTGGTGTGCTAATCTGGGCATTAAGCTCGATTACGCCTTCGTCTCTCACCCGCAAACAAACGGTCAAGTCGGACGGGCCAGTGGTCTTATTATGAGCGGCATTAAACCTAGACTAGTGCGGTCTTTGAAAGAATTATACAAGCACTGGGTTGAGGAGCTCGACTCCGTACTCTGGGGGCCGCGGACCACACCCAACTGCACTACTGGATATACACCTTTCTTCATGGTGTACGGCGCGGAGGCTGTGTTACCTTACGACATTATTCATGACTCACCTTGAGTGCGCATGTACGAAGAGAGAGAGGCCGAGCTTGATCGACAGGACAGCCTAGATGCCCTTGAGGAGGAACGCGATGTCGCAAAAGCCCGTTCCGCATTTTATCAACAACAGGCCTGTAGTTATCAAAGCAGAGAAGCACAGGCCAAGAATTATAATGTTGCCGAACTCGTTCTACGCTTGCCGGAGAAGAAAAAGGACAAACTCAAGCCCAAGTGGGAGGGTCCCTTCATCATTGATGAAGTTCTCACTGGAGGAGCGTACCGCCTGCGTGATGCATCAGACAATCGCCTAGAGCCGAACCCCTGGAACGCGGCCAGACTCCGAAGATTCTATGCCTAGCGCCGAACTCTTTGTTCGTTCCCTTCTCCCTATTGTTTCCATTACTTTTTCCTCTCTTTTCGCTTTTTTCCTTTTTAGCCTTAAATCTTTTCGTGTGGCTCAACCGTGCACCTGCGACATACACATACTCAAATATGTACGTCCATTATACCTGGGGGCTTCTTGGACAGAAGCTTATTATTATTATTTACCGAGCGTCAAGCTCATCACATATGCGTGTTTTCCCCATATGTACCTTTTCTTCGCCATTATATGCATCGATATGACTTAAGTTTTGGCCAAGCTGGGTTGCCTGGCTCCTGTGCTTATGCCCTACGTTCCCGTTAGTTCGGCTAGGGCATAAAGGGAGCACCTCTGCGATTGTTACTGCCGGGTCATCCGGATGTGTACCTCAGACTGGGTGAAGCCGAAAGCTAGCGTCCTTAAGGGAATATTCGGTCGGCGGACTAAAGATGTTTCTTTCATTCACCCAAATGTGAACCCCCAGATGCTACGTATACTGTGATTTTTTCAATTACAGTTCAGACATGCACATTAACGCATGTACACCCAGGGAAAGGAACCCTTAACGGAACTATTCTCTCTGGAATATGTTTCTTACAATCACAATGTAATATAACATAGCTAGCCGGATACAACTTGTCTGTTCAAGCAACTATGACCCCTACACCTAGTTTCCATGCATACTGATACGTCTCCAACGTATCTATAATTTTTTATTGTTCCATGCTATTATATATTCTGTTTTGGATGTTTAATGGGCTTTATTATACACTTTTATATTATTTTTGTGACTAACCTATTAACCCAAGGCCTAGTGCAAATTGCTATTTTTTCCTATTTCAGTGTTTCGCAGAAAAGGAATATCAAACGGAGTCCAAACGGAATGAAACCTTCGGGAGCATGATTTTTGGAACAAACATGATCTAGAGGACTTGGAGTGGACGTCAAGAAATGAACAAGGAGGCCACGAGGCAGGGGCGCGCCT
>NC_057814.1:434304551-434323333 GCF_018294505.1 Triticum aestivum
CTTCCTCATATATATACCTACGTACCCCGAAACCATCGAGGATCACCATGAAACCCTATTTCCACCACCGCAACCTTTTGTACCCGTGAGATCCCATCTTGGGGCCTTTTCCGGCGCTCCGCCAGAGGGGGAATCGAACACAGAGGGCTTCTACATCAACACCATAGCCTCTCCGATGATGTGTGAGTAGTTTACCACAGACCGTCGGGTCCATAGTTATTAGCTAGATGGCTTCTTCTCTCTCTTTGGATCTCAATACAAACTTCTGCTCGATCTTCTTGGAGAACTAGTCGATGTAACTATTTTTGCGGTGTGTTTGTCGAGATCCGATGAATTGTGGGTTTATGATCAAGATTATCTATGAACAATATTTGAATCTTCTCTGAATTCTTTTATGTATGATTGGTTATCTTTGCAAGTCTCTCCGAATTATCAGTTTGGTTTGGCCTACTAGATTGATCTTTCTTGCAATGGGAGATGTGCTTAGCTTTGGGTTCAATCTTGCATTGCTCGATCCCAGTGACAGTAGGGGAAACGACACGTGTTGTATTGTTGCAATCGAGGATAAAAAGATGGGTTTTATATGATATTGCTTGAGTTTATCCATCTACATCATGTCATCTTACCTAATGCGTTACTCTGTTCTTATGAACTTAATACTCTAGATGCATGCTGGATAGCGGTCGATGTGTGGAGTAATAGTAGTAGATGCAGGCAGGAGTCGGTCTACTTGTCACGGACGTGATGCCTATATACATGATCATGCCTAGATATTCTCATAATTATGCACTTTTCTATCAATTGCTCGACAGTAATTTGTTCACCCACCGTAATACTTATGCTATCTCGAGAGAAGCCACTAGTGAAACCTATGGCCCCCGGGTCTATTTTCCATCATATAAGCTTCCAATCTATTTTTATTTCGCAATCTATAATTTCAATCTTTGTCATAAAAATACCAAAAATTATCGGGAGAATTGCATTTTTGCCCCTAGTTGGAACCTTCCGACGGGTTTTGCCCTTACTTTTTGACTCTGCTCAGTTTTGCCCTTAGATTTTCCTTTGAGGTCTCCCGAATGCCCTTTGACCGTTTGACCAATACTTTGAAAATTCATAACAAATTGATATGACCTCAGAAAAATGCAAATAATATATCAAAATGTTCAGATAAATATTACCTTTATGTGTATGTCATTTACATTCAGGACAAAAGTACCGTTTAAACAACCTAAGGTTATTAATGTTATTAACATTACTACAAATAAAAAGGTATAAAAATACTTTTTTCAGGAATAAAAATACATGCAAATGTAGGTGACATTTTCGGAACATCCTGATATCTTATTTGCATTTTTGTGAGTTCATATCAACCTATGATGAATGCTCAAACGACTTTGTCCATTATTTTGAAACTTCATAACAAGTTGATATGAACTCGGAAAAATGCAAATAAGATATCTGGATGTTCAGAAAACGTCACCTACATTTGCGTGTAATTTTTATTCCTGAAAAACTTATTGTTTATACCTTCTTATTTTTAATAATGTTAATAACATTAATAACCTTAGGCTGTTGAAATGGTACTTTTGTCCTGAATCCAAATGACATACACGTAAAGGTAATGTTTATGTGAACATTTTGATATCTTATTTGCATTTTTCTGAGTTCATATCAATTTGTTATGAATTTTCAAAGTATTGGTCAAATGGTCAAAGGGCATTCGGGCGACCTCGGAGGAAAATCTAAGGGCAAAACTGAGCAGAGTCAAAAAGTAAGGGCAAAACCCGTGGGTAGGTTCCAACTAGGGGCAAAAATGCATTTGTCCCAATATTATCTTATCATCACTATCAGATCTCACTTTTGCAAGTGGCCGTGAAGGGATTGACAACCACTTTATCGTGTTGGTTGCAAGGTTCTTATTTATTTGTGTAGGTACGAGGGACTTGCGTGTGGCGTCCTACTGGATTGATACCTTGGTTCTCAAAAATCTGAGGGAAATACTTACGCTACTTTGCTGCATCACCCTTTCCTCTTCAAGGGAAAACCAACGCATGCTCAAGAGGTAGCAAGAAGGATTCTGGCGCCGTTGCCGGGGAGGTGTACACCAAGTCAAGTCAAGATTTGATCTCCCGACAATGAGCCATTTCTGGCACCGTTGCCGGGGAGTCTACACACAAGTCAAGACATACCAAGTACCCATCACAAACTCTTATCCCTCGCATTACATTATTTGCCATTTGCCTCTCGTTTTCCTCTCTCCCACTTCACCTTTGCCGTTTTATTCGCCTCCTCTTTCCGTTCGCCTCTTTTTCGCTTGATTATTGTTTTCTAGTGTGTTGGATTGCTTGTTTGTCACGATGGCTCAAGATAATACTAAATTGTGTGACTTCGCCAATACCAACAACAATGGTTTTCTTAGCACTCCGATTGCTCCTCTTACCGATGTTGAATCTTGTGAAATTACTGTTGCTTTGCTGAATCTTGTCATGAAAGATCAATTCGCCGGCCTTCCTAGTGAAGATGCCTCTACCCATCTAAATATCTTTGTTGATTTGTGTGATATGCAAAAGAAGAAAGATGTGGACAATGATATTGTTAAACTAAAGCTATTTCCATTTTCGCTTAGAGATCGTGCTAAAACTTGGTTTTCGTCTTTGCCTAAAAATAGTATTGATTCTTGGAATAAGTGCAAAGATGCTTTTATCTCTAAGTATTTTCCTCCCGCTAAGATCATCTCTCTTAGAAATGATATTATAAATTTTAAGCAACTTAATCATGAACATGTTGCACAAGCTTGGGAGAGAATGAAATTAATGATACGTAATTGCCCTACACATGGTTTGAACTTATGGATGATTATACAAAAATTTTATGCCGGATTGAATTTTGCTTCTAGAAATCTTTTAGATTCGGCCGCGGGAGGCACTTTTATGGAAATCACTTTAGGAGAAGCTACTAAACTCCTAGATAATATTATGGTTAATTATTCTCAATGGCACACTGAAAGATCTACTAGTAAAAAGGTCCATGCAATTGAAGAGATTAATGTTTTGAGTGGAATGATGGATGAACTAATGAAATTGTTAGCTAATAAGAGTGCTTCTTCTGATCCCAATGATATGCCTTTGTCTACTTTGATTGAGAATAATAATGAATCTATGGATGTGAATTTTGTTGGTAGGAACAATTTTGGTAACAATGCTTATAGAGGAAACTTTAATCCTAGGTCGTACCCTAGTAATTCCTCTAATAATTATGGTAATTCCTACAACAACTCTTATGGAAATTTTAATAAGACGCCCTTTGATTTTGAGACTAGTGTTAAAGAATTTATGATTTCTCAAAAGAATTTCAATGCTTTTCTTAAATAAAAATTGCCTAAGATTGATGAATTGGCTAGGAACGTGGATAGAATTTCTCTTGATGTTCATTCTTTGAAACTTAGATCTATTCCACCTAAGCATGGTATCAGTGAGTCTCTCAAGGCTATGAGAATTTCCATTGATGAGTGCAAAGAAAGAACCGTTAGAATGCGTGCTAAAAAAAGATTGCTTTGTGAAAGCGTGTTCTTCTAGTTTTCATGATAATAAGGATGAAGATCTAAAAGTGATTGATGTGTCGCCTATTAAATCTTTGTTTTACAATATGAATCTTGATAATGATGGGACTGGAGATGAGTCAACTTTAGTTAGAAGGCGTCCCAATGATTCGGAGTTTTTAGATCTTCATGCAAAAATTGGTAAAAGTGGGATTGAAGAGGTCAAAACTTTAGATAGCAATGAACCCACTATCTTGGAATACAAGGAATTTAATTATGATAATTGTTCTTTAATAGATTGTATTTCCTTGTTGCAATCCCTGTTAAATTCTCCGCATGCTTATAGTCAAAATAAAGCTTTTACTAAACATATCGTTGATGCTTTAATGCAATCTTATGAGGAAAAGCATGAATTAGAAGTTTCTATCCCTAGAAAACTTTATGATGAGTGGGAACCTACTATTAAAATTAATGATCATGAATGCTATGCTTTGTGTGATTTGGGTGCTAGTGTTTCCACGATTCCAAAAACTTTGTGTGATTTGCTAGGTTTCCGTGAACTTGATGATTGTTCTTTAAACTTGCACCTTGCGGATTCCACCATTAAGAAACCTATGGGAAGAATTAATGATGTTCTTATTGTTGCAAATAGGAATTATGTGCCCGTAGGTTTTATTGTCCTTGATATAGATTGCAATCCTTCATGTCCTATTATTCTTGGTAGACCTTTCCTTAGAACGATTGGTGCAATTATTGATATGAAGGAAGGGAATATTAGATTCAAATTTCCGTTAAGGAAAGGCATGGAACACTTTCCTAGAAAAAAATTAAATTACCTTATGAATCTATTATGAGAGCTACTTACGGATTGCATGCCAAAGATGGCAATACCTAGATCTATCCTTGCCTTTATGCCTAGCTAGGGGCGTTAAACGATAGCGCTTGTTGGGAGGCAACCCAATATTATTTTAGTTTCTTGCTTTTTGGTTCTGTTTAGTAATAAATAATCCATCTAGCTTCTGTTTAGATGTGGTTTTATGTTTTAATTAGTGTTTGTGCCAAGTAGAACCTTTGGGAAGACTTGGGTGAAGTCTTTTTGATCTTGCTGTAATAAACAGAAACTTTAGCGCTCACGAGATTAGCTACAACTTTTTACTGGAGAGTTATATTTAGTTGATTCTTTTTGCAGATGATTAATAGATAAATTACTCACGTCCATAAATTTATTTTAGAATTTTTGGAGTTTCAGAAGTATGCGTTTGATACAGATTACTAGAGACTGTTCTGTTTTTGACAGATTCTGTTTTTCGTGTGTTGTTTGCTTATTTTGATGAATCTATGGCTAGTAATGGAGTTTACTGTAGGGTAACGTAGCAGAAATTCAAAATTTTCTACGCATCACCAAGATCAATCTATGGAGTAATCTAGCAACGAGGGGAAGGGGAGTGCATCTACATACCCTTGTAGATCGCGATGCGAAAGCGTTGCAAGAACGCGGATGAGGGAGTCGTACTCGTAGCGATGCAGATCGCGGTTGATTCCGATCTGAGCACCGAAGAATGGTGCCTCCGCGTTCAACACACGTGCAGCCCGGTGACGTCTCCCACGCCTTGATCCAGCAAGGAGAGAGGGAGAGGTTGGGGAAGACTCCATCCAGCAGCAACACGACGGCGTGGTGGTGGTGGAGGAGCGTGGCAATCCCGCAGGGCTTCGCCAAGCAGCGCGGGAGAAGAGGAGGAGGGAGAGGGGTAGGGGTGCACCGAAAGAGAGATGTTCTCGTGTCTTGGGCAGCCCCAAACCTCAACTATATATAGGGGAGGGGGAGGGCTGCGCCCCCATCTAGGGTTTCCCCCCCAAGGGGTGCGGCCAGCCCTAGATGGGGCTTGGGGGGCGGCCAAAGGGGGGAGGAGTGCCTCCCAAGTCAAGTGGAGGCCCTCCCCCTTAGGGTTTCCCCTCTCCCATGCGCATGGGCCTTGGGGGGGCTGGTGCCCCTGGCCCATTAAGGCTAGGGCGCCCCCTTACAGCCCATGCTACTGTATTGGACGTGGTGGAACATCTTCCGGACCTCCGGACCCCTCCGGAATCCTCCGGAATCTTCTGGAAGCTTCCCGGTACAATACCGAAAAAACCCAAACTTTTCCCAGAACCCGAACAACAACTTTCCATATATAAATCTTTACCTCCGGAACTCCTCGTGACGTCCGGGATCTCATCCGGGACTCCGAACAACATTCGATAACCACGTACATACTTTCCCTATAACCCTAGCGTCATCGAACCTTAAGTGTGTAGACCCTACGGGTTCGGGAACCATGCAGACATGACCGAGACGTTCTCCGGTCAATAACCAACAGCGGGATCTGGATACCCATGTTGGCTCCCACATGTTCCACGATGATCTCATCGGATGAACCACGATGTCGGGGATTCAATCAATCCCGTATGCAATTCCCTTTGTCTATCGATATGTTACTTGCCCGAGATTCGATCGTCGATATCCCTATACCTTGTTCAATCTCGTTACCGGCAAGTATCTTTACTCGTTCCGTAACTCACATCATCCCGTGATCAACTCCTTGGTCACATTGTGCACATTATGATGATGTCCTACCGAGTGGGCCCAGAGATACCTCTCCGTTTACACGGAGTGACAAATCCCAGTCTCGATTCGTGCCAACCCAACAGACACTTTCGGAGATACCTGTAGTGCACCTGTATAGCCACCCAGTTACATTGTGACGTTTGGTACACCCAAAGCATTCCTACGGTATCCGGGAGCTGCACAATCTCATGGTCTAAGGAACTGATACTTGACATTAGAAAAGCTCTGAGCAAACGAACTACACGATCTTGTGCTAGGCTTAGGATTGGGTCTTGTCCATCACATCATTCTCCTAATGATGTGATCCCGTTATCAACGACATCCAATGTCCATGGTCAGGAAACCGTAACCATCTATTGATCAACGAGCTAGTCAACTATAGGCTTACTAGGGACATGGTGTTGTCTATGTATCCACACATGTATCTGAGTTTCCTATCAATACAATTCTAGCATGGATAATAAACGATTATCATGAACAAGGAAATATAATAATAACCTATTTATTATTGCCTCTAGGGCATATTTCCAACATATGAACCATAGAGAAGTTGGAATACAGTAGGTTTAACACCAATATAAATAAATAATGAGTTCATTACAGTACCTTCAAGTGGTGTTTTGTTTTCTTTCGCTAACGGAGCTCACGAGATTTTCTGTTAAGTTTTGTGTTGTGAAGTTTTCAAGTTTTGGGTAAAGATTTGATGGATTATGGAACAAGGAGTGGCAAGAGCCTAAGCTTGGGGATGCCCTAGGCACCCCAAGGTAAAATAAAAGGACAACCAAAAAGCCTAAGCTTGGGGATGCCCCGGAAGGCATCCCCTCTTTTGTCTTCGACCATCGGTAACTTTACTTGGAGCTATATTTTTATTCACCACATGATATGTGTTTTTCTTGGAGCGTCTTGTATGATTTGAGTCTTTGCTTTTTAGTTCACCACAATCATCCTTTCTGTACACACCTTTTGGGAGAGACACACATTAATCGGAATTTATTAGAATACTCTGTATGCTTCACTTATATCTTTTGAGCTAAACAGTTTTGCTCTAGTGCTTCACTTATATCTTTTAGAGCATGGTGGTGGTTTTATTTTATAGAAATTATTGATCTCTCATGCTTCACTTATATTATTTTGAGAGTCCTTTAGAACAGCATGGTAATTTTCTTTGGTTATAAAATTAGTCCTAATATGATAGGCATCCAAGATGGATATAATAAAAACTTCCATATAAGTGCATTGAATACTAGGAGAACTTTGATACTTGGTGATTGTTTTGAGATATGGAGATAGTGATATTAAAGTTGTGCTAGTTGAGTAGTTGTGAATTTGAGAAATACTTGTGTTGAAGTTTGCAAGTCTCGTAGCATGCACGTATGGTGAACGTTGTGTGACAAATTTGAAACATGAGGTGTTCTTTGATTGTCATCCTTATGAGTGGTGGTCGAGGACGAGCGATGGTCTTTTCCTACCAATCTATCCCCCTAGGAGCATGCGCGTAGTGCATTGTTTTTGGTGACTTGTAGATTTTTGCAATAAGTATTGAGTTCTTTATGACTAATGTTGAGTCCATGGATTATACGCACTCTCAGCCTTCCATCATTGCTAGCCTCTTCGGTATCGTGCATTGCCCTTTCTCACCTTGAGAGTTGGTGCAAACTTCGCCGGTGCATCCAAACCCCGTGATAAGATACACTCTATCACACATAAACCTTCTTATATCTTCCTCAAAACAGCCACCATACCTACCTATTATGGCATTTCCATAGCCATTTCGAGATATATTGCTATGCAACTTTCCACCGTTCCATTTTTTATGACACGTTTCATCATTGTCATATTGCCTTGCATGATCATATAGTTGACATCGTATTTGTGGCAAAGCTACCATGCATATTATTTCATACATGTCACTGTTGATTCATTGCCCATCCCGGTACACCGCCGGAGGCATTCATATAGAGTCATATTTTGTTCTAAGTATCGAGTTGTAATCATTGAGTTGTAAATAAATAGAAGTGTGATGATCATCATTATTAGAGCATTGTCCCAAAAAAAGAGAAAGGCCAAAAAAAAGAAAAGGCCCAAAAAAAGAAGGGAAATACGAAGGGACAATGCTACTATCCTTTTTTCACACTTGTGCTTCAAAGTAGAACCATGATCTTTATGATAGAGAGTCTCTTGTTTTGTCACTTTCATATACTACTGGGAATTTTTTGTTATAGAACTTGGCTTGTATATTCCAACAATGGGCTACCTCAAATGCCCTAGGTCTTCGTGAGCAAGCAAGTTGGATGCACACCCACTTAGTTTATTTTGTTGAGCTTTCATACATTTATAGCTCTAGTGCATCCGTTGCGCAATCCCTACTCCTTGCATTGACATCAATTGATGGGCATCTCCCTAGCCCGTTGATTAGCCGCGTCAATGTGAGACTTTCTCCTTTTTTGTCTTCTCCACACAACCCCCATCATTATATTCTATTCCACCCATAGTGCTATATCCATGGCTCACGCTCATGTATTGCGTGAAAGTTGAAAAAAGTTTGAGATTACTAAAGTATGAAACAATTGCTTGGCTTGTCATCGGGGTTGTGCAAGATGAGAGCATTCTTGTGTGATGAAAATGAAGCATGGCCAAACTATATGATTTTGTAGGGATGAGCTTTCTTTGGCTATGTTATTTTGAAAAGACATAATTGCTTGGTTAGTATGCTTGAAGTATTATTATTTTTATGTCAATATTAAAATTTTATATTGAATCTTTCGGATCTGAACATTCATGCCACAATAAAGAAAATTACATTGAGAAATATGCTAAGTAGCATTAAAATTCTATTTTTATCATTTACCTACTCGAGGACAAGCAGGAATTAAGCTTGGGGATGCTTGATACGTCTCCAACGTATCTATAATTTTTGATTGTTCCATGCTATTATATATTCTGTTTTGGATGTTTAGTGGGCTTTATTATACACTTTTATATTATTTTTGGGACTATCTATTAACCCAAGGCCCAGTGCAAATTGCTGTTTTTTTTTGCCTATTTAAATGTTTCGCAGAAAAGGAATATCAAACGGAGTCCAAATGGAATGAAACCTTTGGGAGCGTGATTTTTGGAACAAACGTGATGTAGAGGACTCGGAGTGGACGTCAAGAAACGAACGAGGAGACCACGAGGCAGGGGGGTGTGCCTACCCCCTTGGGCGCGCCCTCCACCCTCGTGGGCCCCTCGTGGCTCCACCGACCTACTTCTTCCTCCTATATATACCTACGTACCCCGAAACCATCGAGGAGCACCACGAAACCCTATTTCCACCGCCGCAACCTTCTGTACCCGTGAGATCGCATCTTGGGGCCTTTTCCGGCGCTCCACCGAAGGGGGAATCGATCATGGAGGGCTTCTACATCAACACCATAGCCTCTCCGATGATGTGTGAGTAGTTTACCACAGACCTTCGGGTCCATAGTTATTAGCTAGATGGCTTCTTCTCTCTCTTTGGATCTCAATACAAAGTTCTCCTCGATCTTCTTGGAGATCTATTCCATGTAACTCTTTTTCGGTGTGTTTGTCGAGATCCGATGAATTGTGGGTTTATGATCAAGATTATCTATGAACAATATTTGAATCTTCTCTGAATTCTTTTATGTATGATTGGTTATCTTTGCAAGTCTCTTCGAATTATCAGTTTGGTTTGGCCTACTAGATTGATCTTTCTTGCAATGGGAGAAGTGCTTAGCTTTGGGTTCAATCTTGCGTTGCTCGATCCCAGTGACAGTTGGGGAAACGACACGTATTGTATTGTTGCCATCTAGGATAAGAAGATGGGGTTTATATCATATTGCTTGAGTTTATCCCTCTACATCATGTCATCTTACCTAATGCGTTACTCTGTTCTTATGAATTTAATACTCTAGATGCATGCTGGATAGCGGTCGATGTGTGGAGTAATAGTAGTAGATGCAGGCAAGAGTCGGTCTACTTGTCACGGACGTGATGCCTATATACATGATCATGCCTAGATATTCACATAATTATGCACTTTCCTATAATTGCTCGACTGTAATTTGTTCACCCACCGTAATACTTATGCTATCTTGAGAGAAGCCACTAGTGAAACCTATGGCCCCCGGGTCTATTTTCCATCATACAAGTTTCCAATCTATTTTCACTTTGTAATCTTTACTTTCAATCTTTATCATAAAAATACCAAAAATATTATCTTATCATCTCTTTCAGATCTCACTTTTGCAAGTGGCCGTGAAGGGATTGACAACCCCTTTATCGCATTGGTTGCAAGGTTCTTATTTGTTTGTGTAGGTACGATGGACTTGTGTGTGGCCTCCTACTGGATTGATACCTTGGTTCTCAAAAACTGAGGGAAATACTTACGCTACTTTGCTGCATCACCCTTTCCTCTTCAAGGGAAAACCAACGCATGCTCAAGAGGTAGCACATACCCTGGCCTATTTTTGCCGCTCAGGTATTCGGAAACACTCCGCACCTTCGGGTCCAGAGGTTGAAGCGAAAAGGTCTGCCATGACAATCGTTTTACAATCCGGCTAGGGACAAATACGTCAAGGGAAGTACATAGTCACTTAGACTCAAAAATTTCCTCCTCTATACCGTCTAACAGGCTGTCTAACTTACAATCCTGTTGGGAATATTTGGCGGCTACTTCGACCTGCTCATATACCAAATTAATGGGAATTTCTTTTCCATCTGATCCTAGAGGTCCGACCTGGGCCATGTGATTCGGATCGAGCTTGGTATACCGTGTTTTCACCATGGCCCAGGCTTCTCGTGCACCTTCCCGGCAGGCCGATATCTTCCATAATCAGAAGCACCGCCGTGCTCCCTTGAACAGCTGTATAAGATCCTCCATCCTTCCTGGAGGGGAGGCGGATGGCCATAAGGCCTTGGCAACACTTCGCATCGCCTGCCGAGATTGTTCGTGCATTTGCGACAGCTCTTGTAGAATATCGCTCGAGAATCCAGACATCTCCTCTCCGGGATGGCCAGTTAGCATACCTACAGACATAACTCTATTAGTCCCTTTCATCTCCGAATCACACGGAGGTAAGTTTGACCACATACTAAATATGCCACCGCGCAGCCTCTTATTTTCCTTCACGGAGTCAGCCAGCTGGGCCCGAACATCTTTCAGTTCTTCGCCCAGCTGGGTGTTGGAATCCTGCAGCTTGTTTTTCTCATCCCTGACTCGTGTCAGTACACGTTCGCCCGCGACCAGTTGTCTTTTGGCTTCTTGTTCTCCCGCTTGAGCGGCTGTCAGTTGCTCCTTCAGTTGATCCGACGATCCTGCCATAAGATGAGCAACAGTGTTAGCATTGCTGGTATATAATTATGTTTTCTCGATGGAGGGGAACATTACCAGGTGATGCATTCTTGGATTTCTCCAGTTCGGCGGTTGCAGCAGTTAACTGGGTCAGACACTTTTCTAGTTCCCGAGTCAACAGGTTGTTCTTCTCCGTAAGCACCTGGTTGTACAATGATCCTTAAATCAGTCGTATCAACTGCTTCAAGTCTCGGGGGCTACTGGTATAATTCTCAGATTTGCATAATATAAACTTACCTGCATATCTTCAAATGTTGCTCTGCGGCTCTGGTAAGCCCGTCTCGAGCAGCTCGGATGTATGCATCCGCCGAGCTAAAGGCATCGAATGCCTCTTTTGTAAACCGGGGTCGCGAAGAACGGCCCTCTGGCGCCGATGACCCATGGCGCTCTCCACTTCCGAGTTTGTGACGGATACATCATCCGAATCCTCGGCCAAAGGACAATCCGGCATCACTCCTGTATCTGCCCTTGTCTTCATGGCAGGGTCTGGAACCTCGCAGTCGGGAGTGTGACCGGTAGCACCCCCGGACATAGTCCGGCGAACGCTTTTCCTGGTAAGGCACAAACGGAAAATGTCTTAGTTGGATGTGACTGCCAAGGGGCATATTTACGAAGCCATACCTCTTCGATGAAGGCTCGGCCAGGCCTTCGTTTGCCTTCCTTTTCGAAGACTTGCCCGGCGTGGGTGTCGCTCTCTCTGGAGTGGTCTCTGGTGCAATATGGCGCGCCGAACGCCTCCCCTTTGGAGCACGAGACAGTGCGGTGGGTGAGGCAGAACGAGGAGGCTCTTTTGGAGGAGATGTCTCCTGATTACTTACGTGTGAGGCAGGGAGAAGACCGGGATAGCCGGCGGTGATGGCCACTTCAGTGCCGTCATAGCTCGCCTGGTAGAACACCCCATCCTCGAGCACTACGGATATGTTCGGATCCTCTTCGAATCCGGGATCAAGGTCCTGATTGTGATCCTCTGGCTGTGGGGCGGGGCTGTGTGGCCCCTCGGTGATCTTTCGCCACTTCTGTTACAAATGGACGGATTAGTGTTCATTAAAATTGCCTCGGGGAGTAGAATGAGTGGAGCAGGGGGGTTGGAACTCACCCAGCTAGGGGGATTGTACATGGAGAAATCGTCCCTGCGCTTGATACGAATAAATTCCTCTTCCTCCCCTTTGAACAGCTCGGCTAATATTTTGCCAAAGCGGCGGGGGTGTCCGGACCCTTCCGACCGCAGCGAGAGGCGTCGTCTTCTCCATTGTAGTGCCACATGGGAAGCCCTCTGTATTGGATTGGCTGCACCCCTCGCACTATGGAAGTCGCCATTACCTCGACTATTGACAATCCAGACTGAGCAAGCGTTTTTATCTTGCTCATCAGTTGACGGACTTCCGCACTATCTTCCTCCTCGAAGCTCAAAGGACGCCAGTTGTGGCGTTTCTTCAACGGAACACTTGTAAATTCGGGAAGACCCATTCGAACTGGGTCAAGAAGGGCGACGTCCTCGATATAGAAC
This sequence comes from Triticum aestivum, assembly GCF_018294505.1. Taxonomy (NCBI): domain Eukaryota; kingdom Viridiplantae; phylum Streptophyta; class Magnoliopsida; order Poales; family Poaceae; genus Triticum; species Triticum aestivum. Next base: position 434,317,552 of record NC_057814.1, read on the forward strand.
CATTAGGAAGGCCATTCTTCGGATGCCTTCTTCGGTGTGCCGGATAGGTATCCAGTCTCGGCGATACGCCATACCTCGGCTCCGCCCACTTCGAATGTTGATCCATCTTGGTTGCGAGGGACGAGGCAGAATAGCTTCCTCCACAATTCAAAATGGGCCCCGCAACCCAGGAATAGCTCGCAAAGAGTGACATAACCCGCGATCTGCAGGATGAAGGCAGGAGTGAAGTTGTGCAGTTGAAGGCCATAATACTCTAGAAGCCCTCGGAGGAACGGATGGGTTGGAAATCCGACGCCTCTTAGCAAGTAGGGTACGAAGCACACTTGCTCCCCCTGGATGGATTGGGGAAATTCTCAGCCTGAGCTCCGCCGTTGAAGGAAGTCAATCCCGCTCGAACGGGGACTAGATCAGCGGGGGGAAGAAATCCCTGTGTTTGCAGCTTCACTAGCCGATCGTGGGATACAGAACATCTCTCCCAATCGCCTTTTTCTGGGCCGTGGGGACGGGAGCAAGAGCTGGGAGCGCTGGCCATGTTGGAGTGGTTTTTCCTAGCAAGCTCTGAGGACTTTTCGCGCGATGTGGAACGGATCTGAGATACAATTGTTGGGGAACGTAGTAATTTCAAAAAAATTCCTACGCACACGCAAGATCATGGTGATGCAGAACAACGAGAGGGGAGAGTGTTGTCCATGTACCCTCGTAGACCGATAGCGGAAGCGTTATCACAACGCGGTTGATGTAGTCGTACATCTTCACGATCCGACCGATCGAGTACCGAACGCACGGTACCTCCGAACTTCTACACACGTTCAGCTCGATGACGTCCCTCGAACTTCGATCCAGCCGAGTGTTGAGGGAGAGTTTCGTCAGCACGACGGCGTGGTGACGATGATGATGTTCCACCGACGCAGGGCTTCGCCTAAGCTCCACGACGGTATTATCGAGGTGTAATCTGGTGGAGGGGGGCATCGCACACGGCTAAAATATCGTATATCAAGTGTGTTTAGAGGTGCCCCCCTGCCCCCGTATATAAAGGAGCAAGGGGGAGGCCGGCTGCCTATGGGCGCGCCAAGGAGAGGGGGGGAGTCCTCCTCCTAGTAGGAGTAGGACTCCCCTTTCCTAGTCCTACTAGGAAAAGAAGGGGGGAAGGAAAGAGAGGGAGAGGGAAAGGGGGCTGCGCCCCCCCTCTTCTAGTCCAACTAGGACTCCTCCTGGGAGGGGGCGCACCACCTCTTGGCTGCTGCCCTCTCTCTCCCCTCAAGGCCCACTAAGGCCCAATACTTCCCCGGGGGGTTCCGGTAACCCTCCGGCACTCCGGTTTAATCCGAAACTTCTCCGGAACACTTCCGGTGTCCGAATATAGTCGTCCAATATATCAATCTTTACGTCTTGACCATTTCGAGACTCCTCGTCATGTCCGTGATCACATCCGGGACTCCGAACAACCTTCGGTACATCAAAACATATAAACTCATAATAAAACTATCATCGTAACTTTAAGCGTGCGGACCCTTTGGGTTCGAGAACTATGTAGACATGACCGAGACACCTCTCCGGTCAATAACCAATAGCGGGACCTGGATGCCCATATTGGCTCCTACATATTCTACGAAGATCTTTATCGGTCAGACCGCATAACAACATACGTTGTTCCCTTTGTCATCGGTATGTTACTTGCCCGAGATTCCATCGTCGGTATCTCGATACCTAGTTCAATCTCGTTACCGGCAAGTCTCTTTACTCGTTCCGTAATACATCATCCCGTAACTAACTCATTAGTCACAATGCTTGCAAGGCTTATAGTGATGTGCATTACCGAGTGGGCCCAGAGATACCTCTTCGACAATCGGAGTGACAAATCCTAATCTCGAAATACGCCAACCCAACAAGTACCTTTGGAGACACCTGTAGAGCACCTTTATAATCACCCAGTTACGTTGTGACGTTTGGTAGCACACAAAGTGTTCCTCCGGTAAACGGGAGTTGCATAATCTCATAGTCATCGGAACATGTATAAGTCATGAAGAAAGCAATAGCAACATACTAAACGATCGGGTGCTAAGCTAACGGAATGGGTCAAGTCAATCACGTCATTCTCCTAATGAGGTGATCTCGTTAATCAAATGACAACTCATGTCTATGGCTAGGAAACATAACCATCTTTGTTTAACGAGCTAGTCAAGTAGAGGCATACTAGTGACACTCTGTTTGTCTATGTATTCACACATGTATTATGTTTCCGGTTAATACAATTCTAGCATGAATAATAAACATTTATCATGATATAAGGAAATATATAATACTTTATTATTGCCTCTAGGGCATATTTCCTTCAGTCTCCCACTTGCACTAGAGTCAATAATCTAGTTCACATCGCCATGTGATTTAACATCAATAATTCACATCACCATGTGATTAACACCCATAGTTCACATCTCTATGTGACCAACACTCAAAGGGTTTACTAGAGTCAATAATCTAGTTCACATCGCTATGTGATTAACACCCAAAGAATACTAAGGTGTGATCATGTTTTGATTGTGAGATAATTTTAGTCAACGGGTCTGTCACATTCAGATCCGTAAGTATTTTGCAAATTTCTATGTTTACAATGCTCTGCACGGAGCTACTCTTAGCTAATTGCTCCCACTTTCAATATGTATCTAGACCGAGACTTAGAGTCATCTAGATTTAGTGTCAAAACTTGCATCGACGTAACCCTTTACGACGAACATTTTGTCACTTCCATAATCGAGAAACATTTCCTTATTCCACTAAGGATAATTTTGACCGCTGTCCAGTGATCTACTCCTAGATCACTATTGTACTCCCTTGCCAAAACCAGTGTAGGGTATACAATAGATCTGGTACACAGCATGGCATACTTTATAGAACCTATGGCCAAGGCATAGGGAATGACTTTCATTCTCTTTCTATCTTCTGCCGTGGTCGGGCTTGGAGTCTTACTCAATTTCACACCTTGTAACACAGGCAAGAACTCTTTCTTTGACTGTTCTATTTTGAACTACTTCAAAATCTTGTTAAGGTATGTACTCATTGAAAAAAAAACTTTATCAAGCGTCTTGATCTATCTCTATAGATCTTGATGCTCAATATGTAAGCAGCTTTACCGAGGTCTATCTTTGAAAAACTTCTTTCAAACACTCACTTTCTTGATGCTCAATATGTAAGCAGCTTTGCAGAATAATTCTACATTATTTCCGATCAACAATATGTCATTCACATATACTTATCAGAAATGCTATAGTGCTCCCACTCACTTTCTTGTAAATACAGGCTTCACCGCAAGTCTGTATAACACTATATTCTTTGATAAACTTATCAAAGTGTATATTCCAACTCCGAGATGCTTGCACCAGTCCATAGATGGATCGGTGGAGCTTGCATATTTTGTTAGCACCTTTAGGATTGACGAAACCTTCTGGTTGCATCATATACAACTCTTCTTTAATAAATCCATTAAGGAATGTAGTTTTGTTTATCCATTTGCCATATTTCATAAAACGCGGCAATTGCTAACATGATTCAGACAGACTTAAGCATAGATACGAGTGAGAGACTCTCATCGTAGTCAACATCTTGAACTTGTCGAAAACCTTTTTGCGACAATTCTAGCTTTGTAGATAGTGACACTACTATCAACATCCGTCTTCCTCTTGAAGATCCATTTATTCTCAATGACTCGCCGATCATTTGGCAAGTCAATCAAAGTCCATACTTTGTTCTTATACATGGATCTCATCTCAGATTTCATGGCCTCAAGCCATTTTGCGGAATCTGGGCTCATCATCGCTTCCTCATAGTTCGTAGGTTCGACATGGTCTAGTAACATAACCTCCATGTAGCGACCAGACCTCAAATGGCCTGTGCTGCTGTGCACCAGTGTCATCCCTGGATCAGTAATGCTGACACGCACAGTACAAATGGAGGATTTATAACAGAGTAGCAATCACACACTTATTACATCGAATATCTCCGAAGAGATTAAGTATAATAAACATGGCTTAAGGCCATCTAATAACGATAACAGCGGAAGGCTTGGAAGATAAGTGAGTCCATCAACTCTAGCAGCATCACTGAGTATAAGACCACGACCTAAGGCACCTTACTTGTCGTCTGAAAAGTCTGCAACATGAAACGTTGCAGCCCGAAAACGGGTCAGCACATAGAATATGCTGGCAAAGCAACACGTAGAGAACAATGAACAATGATAATGCTATACTATATGCATATATGGCTGGTGGAAAGGCTCTATGGTTACAGTTTTGCGAAAAGCCAATTTTATCCTACTACAAAGGAATAAATTTTTATTTAACTATCATGGTGGTTGAAACATTGAGAAGGTACCTCCAACTCAATCCCAATTAAGTAACATCATTAACCCAACAAAATTAATTATAAGTATCACGGTGATGAGATTCAAATGATAATCCAGGTACTAGATACTCAAGTTGTGCATAACCGGGGACACGGCTAATCATGATCAGTTTGTACACTCTGCAGAGGTTTGTGCACTTTTCCCCACAAGACTCGATCGCCTCCGCTTGATTCTCGCACTGCATGATGTTTGAGAAACGGATGACCGAGACACAGTCTTTCAGAAACAATCACTCTCTACTCTGGATGGACCGGTACACCTACTTTCCCCTACATCTGCTAGTCCACCTCTTCAAGAGATCCTGTAACCTACTCAGCTATGCTAGAGCCCATAATAGCTTGCGGCTGCACACGGAAGTTTCTAGCATGAACAATCTTATGATCCCTTTGAGCCTGGGTGGCGGACCTTATACATACAGACAACACTGGGTTCTCCAGGTGTCTCAATCCACCCAGATGTGAGTTTTAGTTGCCACCTTAAGTTGAACCATTATTAAACACTCACATCTATCATGAATATCTCTCAAACCCAATCCACGTCTACGAGCATAGCATGGCAATAATAAAAGCAACGTAGAAGTAACTCCCAAGGGTTTGATAAAATAAAACAGGTAATAGGTACTACCTCAACTACTTCCCAATACCCACAGTTTAATTAGATCCTAATCATGCAATGTGTTTGAGGAAAAAGATCTAATGCAATAAAACTGGGTATGAACGGAATATGATCAAAGTGTTACTTGCCTTGCTGATGATCCGCAAAACCTAGCGAGTCGAAGTAACAAGCGGCACACTCCGGATACTCTATCGCAAACAAACAAGCATACAATCAGTACTCATCTAATGCACAGGTAAAACTCGAAAGAAAGATCCAACCAGAAAGTTCAACTTAAGAACTCTGGTTTGCAAAAAGAATCAACTCGAAAGAAACAACGAAAGTCAAACGGCGAAAGAAAGAAACTTCGTTTGCTAATCTGGATCTAGGTCAAATTTTACTGTAGCAAAAACTTGTTTGAGTAGATTAAACGGAAAGAGAATTTCGAGACGAAACTCTAGGCGCTTGAATCACCTGATTCCGATAAACGAGCGAAAAGTTAAACAGATTCGAAAATTCGATCAGAAATCAAATCTGAGAAAATAACGAGAAAATCCGTCGAAAAAGAAAAACAGACGAACGGTTAAATAACGGACGTTCATTAACAGAGAAAAACCGACTAACGCGTTCGTTAAAACGAACGGTTCGGTGAACACTCGTAAAATAAGAAACCGAAAAAAAACCGATCTAGGGTTTTTTTTCTTCAGAAAACCGGTCAACGCGAACACGGGCAGTACCTCGTCGGGCTTCTCCGGCAAGGGGCTCCGGCGGGGCTCCGGGCTCGGCGCG
>NC_057814.1:434323457-434331519 GCF_018294505.1 Triticum aestivum
TGAGGAGAAACGGAGGGGGGTATATATGGAGGGGGGGTACTCCGGCTTGGGGAAGGGGCATCCGAGGCGGCGGCGGCTCCCGTGCTCCCGGCGGACTCCGGCGGCGTCGTGGGGAGGAAGGAGAGCGCGGGTGGGCTCGGTTGGGCTCGGCCCAGCCGGCGCGGGCGCTATTTTTTTTAAATAAGTTCCGCGGAAAATATTGCGTAGAAAAATAAATAAAAAAACAGAAAAATATGAAATAAATTTTCCCCGTCTAGTTAGAAAATCTAGAATAGGGTGAACATTTTTAAAATCAAAAATAAATATTTTGAAAACAAGCATATTTTTAAATGCAATAAAAATTGCAAATAAAATCCAATAAATTCCAAATAATGTTTTTAACATTTTTCCTCCAGTATTTCAATGTTTTGGAGAAGTCATATTTTCTCCTCTCGCTTATTTATAAATTGAAATATTTTCCCGGAGAGAAAAAATAATTAAAATCCCAATCCTCGTTTGAAAAAAAAAATCAAATAAGAAAATTCGAGAAAATCCCCAACTCTCTCCGAGGGTCCTTGAGTTGCTTAGGATTTATCGAGGATTTGTCAAAATGCAACAAAACATGATATGCAAATGATGATCTATGTATAACATTCCAAATTGAAAATTTGGGATGTTACAAACCTACCCCCCTTAAGATGAATCTCGCCCTCAAGATTCGGGTTGGCTAGAAAACAGGTGGGAGTGGTTTTTTCCGTAGATCTTCCTCTCGCTCCCAGGTGGCCTCATCTTCTGTGTGGTGACTCCACTGAACTTTGCAAAACTTGATAACCTTGCTGCGGGTAACTCGACTGGCATACTCGAGAATCTTAACTGGCTTCTTCTCATAAGTCAAATCACTTTCCAACTGAATTGCTTCCAGTGGCACAGTATCTCTCAGTGGTATCTCAGCCATCTCTGCGTGGCATTTCTTCAACTGCGAAACGTGAAATACATCATGTACTTCAGACAATCCTTCAGGCAATTCCAGCTTGTAGGCAACTTCTCCCATACGTTCCAACACTCTGTATGGTCCGATAAAACAGCGCTAACTTTCCCTTAACTCCAAAGCGCTTCACTCCTCGTAGTGGTGATACTCGAAGATATACTCTGTCTCCGATTTCGTGAACTGTCTCCTTTCGTTTAGAATCAGCATAACTCTTCTGCCTGGACTGGGCTACCTTGAGCCTATCGCGAATCAACTTCACTTTCTGTTCAGACTCCTTAATCAAATCTGGTCCAAACAACTGACGGTCTCCAACTTCGTCCCACAACAACGGTGTTCTACACCTCCTTCCGTACAAAGCTTCGAAAGGGGCCATCTTCAAACTGGTTTGATAGCTGTTGTTATAAGAAAACTCCGCATATGGCAAATTGTCGTCCCAACTTGATCCATAATCTAGCGCACATGCTCTCAACATGTCCTCCAAAATCTGGTTGACTCTCTCGGTCTGTCCATCTGTCTGCGGGTGAAATGTTGTACTGAATTCCAGCCTGGTTCCCAATGTTTCATGTAACCGCTTCCAAAACTTCGAGGTAAATTGGGTTCCTCTGTTTGATACAATGGTCCTCGGAACTCCATGCAAACATACTTTCCTGGTCATGTATATCTTTGCCAACTTAGCACTGGTGTAAGTGGTTTTCACTGGAATGAAATGAGCCACTTTCGTCAAACGATCGACTACAACCCATATCGAGTCATAGCCTGAACGAGTCCTGGGTAATCCTGTGATAAAATCCATGCCTATTTTATCCCACTTCCATTCGGGTATCGGCAATGGCTGTAGCAATCCTGCTGGCTTCTGATGCTCTGCCTTCACTCTCTGACATACATCACAAACTGCTACAAACTCCGCAATATCCTTCTTCATTCCGGTCCACCAGAAAGTATTCTTCAAATCCAAATACATCTTGGTATTCCCTGGGTGAATCGAGTACGGTGAATCATGGGCTTCTTGCAAAATCAACTTCCTGATGTCCGGATCATTTGGCACATATACGCGGTCCTCGAACCATAAGGTATCGTGCTCATCCTCACGAAATCCCTTGGCTTTTCCTTTGCTCATCTTCTCCTTTATCTCTTCAATCTCCCTGTCTGACTTCTGAGCTTCTCTGACCTTTTCCATCAAGGTAGACTGAATCTCCAATGTCGCTAAATAGCCTCTTGGGACTATTTCCAAACATAGCTCGCGTAAGTCCTCGGCTAACTCCTGAGGTAACTCTCCTGTCATGAGGGTGTTGACATGACTCTTGCGGCTCAACGCGTCTGCTACTACGTTAGCCTTTCCGGGGTGATAATTCAATCTCATATCATAGTCTTTGATGAGCTCCAACCATCTCCTCTGTCTGAGGTTTAACTCCTTCTATGTGAAAATGTACTTCAAACTCTTGTGATCCGTGTACACCTCACAATGGTTTCCGATGAGAAAATGTCTCCATGTCTTCAATGCATGCACCACGCCTGCTAATTCCAAATCATGCGTAGCATAATTCTTCTCATGGGGTTTAAGTTGTCGTGAAGCATACGAAACAACTCTTCCTTCCTGCATAAGTACTGCTCCAAGTCCTCGACGAGAAGCGTCGCAATAAACTTCATAGTCCTTGCGTTGATCTGGCAGAATCAACACGGGTGAGGTAACCAATCGTTTCTTCAACTCTTGGAAACTAGCTTCACATTCCTCAGTCCAATTAAATCTGGTGTCCTTCTTCAATAGCTCAGTCATGGGCTTAGCAATCCTTGAGAAATTCTCGATAAATCTCCGGTAGTATCCTGCGAGTCCAAGAAAACTCTGGATTTTCTCCAACTGTAGTGGGCGATTCCCAACTTGTCACTATGTCAACCTTGGCAGGGTCTACTGCTATTCCTTCTCCAGAAATAACATGTCCAAGGAATCCAACTTCTTTCAACCAAAACTCACATTTGCTGAACTTGGCATATAACTGATGTTCTCTGAGCTTCTCAAGTACCAATCGTAAATGCTCCTCATGCTCTTCTTCATCCTTGGAAAAGATTAAAATATCATTAATGAACACCACGACGAACTTATCCAAAAACTCCATAAACACTTTGTTCATCAGGTTCATGAAATAGGCCGGTGCGTTAGTCAATCCAAATGACATAACGGTATACTCATACAATCCATATCTGGTGGTAAATGCTGTCTTGGGTATATCCTGCTCTCGAATCTTTAACTGATGGCATCCTGATCGTAGATCGATCTTGGAGAATACTTTAGCTCCTTGCAGGCGGTCAAACAAATCATTGATCATCGGCAGTGGGTACTTGTTTTTGATGGTCACTTCATTCAATCCTCGGTAATCAACAACCATCCTTAGTGATCCATCTTTCTTCTCTACTAGAAGTACTGGTGATCCCCAAGGTGACGAACTTGGGCGAATATAGCCTTTATCCAGTAACTCCTTGATCTGCTTCTTAATTTCCTCCAAATCCTTTGCGGGCATCCTGTACGGTCTCTTAGATATTGGCCCTGTGCCTGGCAAAAGTTCAATCAAAAACTCAATGTCTCTATCTGGTGGCATGCCTGGCAACTCTTCTGGAAATACATCCGGATAATCCCTCACCACTGGTACTTCCTCCTGTACAACTCCTGATAAGGAATTCACTTGAGTCCTCTTCGGCATATGCCTGGATACATACTTGATCCTCTTTCCTTCCGGGGTGGTAAGCAAAATAGTCTTGCTGGCACAATCGATGTTTCCTCCATACAACGATAGCCAATCCATTCCCAAAATCACATCCAAACCTTGCGATTCCAAAACAATGAGGTCTGAGGGGAAAACATGCCTTCCAATGGCCAACGGTATCTTAAAACATCCTTGGGTGGCCATATACTCTGCTCCTGGCGAGGTTACTAACATGGGGCTTTTGAGAACTTGGGTGGACATCTTAAACTTGTTTACGAATCCCCTTGATATGTATGAATGCGATGCACCAGTATCGAAAAGAACAGTTGCAGTAAATGACTTAACCAAAAACTTACCTATTACTGCATCAGGCTGAGCTTCAATCTCCTCCACGCTCACGTGGTTCACATGTCCTTTGTTGAATGGGTTCGGCTTCTTCCCAGAGCTTCCATTGTCGTTTCCATTTTGGGCTTCGGGACAATCAGTTGCATAATGTCCCGTCTTCTGGCACTTGAAACAAGTAATGTGACTTAGATCTCTCTTGGTTGGGGTAGATGGGTTGGTGCGGTTCTGTCCGTTTCCTCCTCCATTCCCATTACCATTCTTGGAGCCATTATGGTTGTGCGAACTACCTCCTCCATGGGTATGCTGAAACTGTCCTCCCGGCTTCGGGGTAAATCTTGGCTTCTGCTGGGCTCCAGAATTATACTTCCCTTGTCCATACTTCCTCTTGCGGTTTTCAATCTGCTGTTGCTTCCCTTCAATCATGAGAGCTCTATCTACCAGCTCCTGGTAGTTGTTGAAAGTTGCTACCATCAACTGCATACTCAGCTCATCATTCAATCCTTCCAGAAATTTCTCCTGCTTGGCAGCATCCGTAGCAACGTCATCTGGTGCATAACGTGCTAACTTACTGAAATCTTCCACATACTGGCCTACGGTGCGTCCTCCTTGGCGTAGGTTGCGAAACTCACGCTTCTTCATAGCCATAGCTCCTGCTGAAACATGAGCTGTACGGAAAGCTTGCTGAAACTGGTCCCATGTGACAGTGTCAATAGGGTGCGTGGCTGTATAATTCTCCCACCATGATGCTGCGGGTCCATCAAGCTGATGTGCGGCAAAACGCACTCTTTCCGCATCTGTGCATCCTGCAGTGGTCAACTCCCTTCCAACTTTGCGGAGCCAATCATCTGCAACAATCGGCTCGGTGCTACTGGAAAACACCGGCGGGTTTAGCCTTAAGAAACGGGCTAAGTGATCAACAGGTGGTGGTGGCGGTGGGTTGTTGTTGTTGTTGCCTTGGTTCTGAACTAACACTTGCATCAAGGCATTCTGTTGCTGAATCAACTGGGTGATCTCGGGCGGGAAAACAAATCTGGTGTCGCGTCTCGGAGGCATCTGATAGGTTTAGAAAAGATGAGAATTAAGAATAGAATGAGGTCTAGAGAGAAAACACTACCCATATGCTCATGAGACAAATCAATCAACATCACTCAATCAATCCAAACAAGGCAAAACAATCGATCTAACTAGCGTTACAAAGTGCTTGAACTATACTACTAAATGGGGGGAAAACTACTACTGATATGGTAGTCTACTAAAAATTCTGATCCGTTGAAGACTCCATGATGTCTGCTCCAGCTTCATCAATCCATTCGCCTTCACTTGGTTCCGAGTCGGTGTCGCCGATGATGATGTAGTTATCCGGACAAGTGCATTCGTCGACTTCTGCTTTTGGCACTGGATTTCCCACGAATGTTCCAATCTTATTCTCCAGGTCGTCAATCTTCCCGACTAGTGTGTTGATTTCCTCCAAATAATCTTCGCGTGTAGTCTTGAGTTCTTCTTGGAGTTCCTTGATCTTCGTGAATGCCTTCTTCAGTTCTTCCTTGTCCGTGCATATCTGGTTCTCCTGGCGACGAATATGTTGGTTCTGCTCCTGGATGAAAGCGGCAATTGATCCATCCTTCTTGGTCTTGATCATCTCCCATTGCGCGTCTCGACGTCCACAAATTTGGTAAATTGTATCCTTAAGCTCCTGGTGATAGACTTCTCCAATGCGTCCCATGGCGATATGTGCGGCCATGCTCTTCCCTAAGCTCCAAGTTGGTGCTTCGAAAACCAATCTTATGGGTTCCGTAATTGGCGCAAACGTCCTTCCTGGAATGATAACTTGAATCTTCCAGCTCTCCTCTTCAGGTAAGGTAGCGTTGCAGGTTCCGGTGATGCTTGGTATTCCTATGTTCAAGTACTTGGTGACTTCCTTCAAATGTCGTCCAAATGGCGTGTCTTCATCTGGTTGCATGAACTTGCTCCTTGCATTCGCCATTCCTAAAAGAGTAGAAAGTGGAGAGGGGTCAGAAATGAGAAGAGAGAAGTTTTTCTAGGGCTTAAGCTTAGTGGTCGTGTCCTATAGTCAGCGTGTGCTCTGATACCAACTTTGTAGCGACCAGACCTCAAATGGCCTGTGCTGCTGTGCACCAGTGTCATCCCTGGATCAGTAATGCTGACACGCACAGTACAAATGGAGGATTTATAACAGAGTAGCAATCACACACTTATTACATCGAATATCTCCGAAGAGATTAAGTATAATAAACATGGCTTAAGGCCATCTAATAACGATAACAGCGGAAGGCTTGGAAGATAAGTGAGTCCATCAACTCCAGCGGCATCACTGAGTATAAGACCACGACCTAAGGCACCTTACTCGTCGTCTGAAAAGTCTGCAACATGAAACGTTGCAGCCCGAAAACGGGTCAGCACATAGAATATGCTGGCAAAGCAACACGTAGAGAACAATGAACAATGATAATGCTATACTATATGCATATATGGCTGGTGGAAAGGCTCTATGGTTACAGTTTTGCGAAAAGCCAATTTTATCCTACTACAAAGGAATAAATTTTTATTTAACTATCATGGTGGTTGAAACATTGAGAAGGTACCTCCAACTCAATCCCAATTAAGTAACATCATTAACCCAACAAAATTAATTATAAGTATCACGGTGATGAGATTCAAATGATAATCCAGGTGCTAGATACTCAAGTTGTCCATAACCGGGGACACGGCTAATCATGATCAGTTTGTACACTCTGCAGAGGTTTGTGCACTTTTCCCCACAAGACTCGATCGCCTCCGCTTGATTCTCGCACTGCATGATGTTTGAGAAACGGATGACCGAGACACAGTCTTTCAGAAACAATCACTCTCTACTCTGGATGGACCGGTACACCTACTTTCCCCTACATCTGCTAGTCCACCTCTTCAAGAGATCCTGTAACCTACTCAGCTATGCTAGAGCCCATAATAGCTTGCGGCTGCACACGGAAGTTTCTAGCATGAACAATCTTATGATCCCTTTGAGCCTGGGTGGCAGACCTTATGCATACAGAAAACACTGGGTTCTCCAGGTGTCTCAATCCACCCAGATGTGAGTTTTAGTTGCCACCTTAAGTTGAACCATCATTAAACACTCGCATCTGTCATGAATATCTCTCAAACCCAATCCACGTCTACGAGCATAGCATGGCAATAATAAAAGCAACGTAGAAGTAACTCCCAAGGGTTTGATAAAGTAAAACAGGTAATAGGTACTACCTCAACTACTTCCCAATACCCACAGTTTAATTAGATCCTAATCATGCAATGTGTTTGAGGAAAAAGATCTAATGCAATAAAACTGGGTATGAACGGAATATGATCAAAGTGTTACTTGCCTTGCTGATGATCCGCAAAACCTAGCGAGTCGAAGTAACAAGCGGTACACTCCGGATACTCTATCGCAAACAAACAAGCATACAATCAGTACTCATCTAATGCACAGGTAAAACTCGAAAGAAAGATCCAACCAGAAAGTTCAACTTAAGAACTCCGGTTTGCAAAAAGAATCAACTCGAAAGAAACAACGAAAGTCAAAAGGCGAAAGAAAGAAACTTTGTTTGCTAATCTTGATCTAGGTCAAATTTTACTGTAGCAAAAACTTGTTTGAGTAGATTAAACGGAAAGAGAATTTCGAGACGAAACTCTAGGCGCTTGAATCACCTGATTCCGATAAACGAGCGAAAAGTTAAACAGATTCGAAAATTCGATCAGAAATCGAATCTGAGAAAATAACGAGAAAATCCGTCGAAAAAGAAAACCGGACGAATGGTTAAATAACGGACGTTCGTTAACAGAGAAAAACGACGAACGCGTTCGTTAAAACGAACGGTTCGGTGAACGCTCGTAAAATAAGAAAACCGAAAAAAAACCGATCTAGGGTTTTTTTCAGAAAACCAGTCAACGCGAACACGGGCAGTACCTCGTCGGGCTTCTCCGGCGAGGGGCTCCGGCGGGGCTCCGGGCTCGGCGCGAGGGGCGGCGGCTCCGGCGGCGAGGGGGCGGGGCTCCGGCG